>NW_027106921.1:812-1164 GCF_000696795.3 Halyomorpha halys | reverse complement strand
TAAACCCAAGTCAGGTAGGCTGGTCTTACAACCCAAGTCGAAAAATGTTTGCTTACTTTTTTTTAGACACAACTTACCTTACAATTATTCTAGAAGATGGTAATCAGTACCTCTGGGTGAAGTAAAAACAATTAACCTAAAAAAACATTTATAGTAATGCAATTAATACCACAATATGTAAGCTCTTTCTATACTTTGTTCTGTTCTTTCCCAATGTGAAATGTGACCAATAACATTAAAGAAAGAACTAAAATAATTAATTTCTGAGAATAAAATATTTTGTACAATACTTGGTCCGAGGAAGGATACGCCACTAAGCGGAATCATGGAGCATGTGTTTGAAGTTGTAAGA
>NW_027106921.1:0-762 GCF_000696795.3 Halyomorpha halys | reverse complement strand
TATCTTGGAGAGAAGTTTTTATTATTAGACAAGCAGTTCTCTATAAATCACCAAATTGAAGCAGCTTAAATTCATCATAAAGTAGTACATAATAAATAATTGTTTTGTAAATATGACAGCGTTCATGATATTTGCCAAAATAAATCACAAAATTCTCATTCCTTTGGAAAAATATAGATTTTTGAAAAACAATATCTATAAAATCTTGAACATAAAGAGTTGTTTGATGATCAAATAAAAAGAATGTTTAATGGGGTGCACCTAAAATAGCTGGTATTTAGCTCTATACCTGATTTTCAAAAACATTTATTTTTTACATGCCCGTAGCTCAGTGGTTCAGCGGTAATACAGTCTTAACAATTTCATGTCTATCGGCGGGTCCGGATCTGGCCTGGGGCGTTGACTTTTTTCATTGAGTGGCGGTCCCTCAAAATGAAGAACTTCGACCCCCAGTTTAGCTTAGGCAATATAGGACTCCAATGGAAGTCTTGGCCGAAAAAAAAATCAACTATTTTTCATTAGAAAATGGATGTTCGCTGTTAAAAAATACAATGCAAAAAAAAACGCGCAATTTTAATGTAATAATGATGAGCGCATAGTAAAACCATAGCGCTTTTTTTCATGGATAAACTTCTTACTTCTTGGTTAAAGAAACTCATTTTTTTTATTTTTTATTTATTTGTTGATATTTACAACTGTATAAAAAAATACAACCAGTAAATTTGATCATAATGACTTATGATATGATACAGGATGTAGAGA
>NW_027106920.1:0-1213 GCF_000696795.3 Halyomorpha halys | reverse complement strand
TGTTCTGATCCTGTTAGTAAAAATAATAAAGATTGTCTTGTTGCCCTATTGAAGACCTGACCTGTAGATCATTGATTAAAATGTACTCTAATAGAGATTCAACTCTCTGGTTATTGTTCGTACTTTCCATGAGGACTTGATGAGCGTTGGCGTCCTACAGATACAGCGTCTCTGTCACTTAACCCGCCTTAGACCCTCCTTAGGACTGCAATCGGGATGACTTAGGGAAGAAACACTAAGGACGCTGCCATTTCCCTGTTATTACGTTCATTGAGGGGCAGTTTCGCTTCTGCCAAATCTCTGGTACAATGTTGCCATATTGGTACCATTTTGAATTGTTTTTATACAAAAAAAAAGGTCCTGGTACAGCAGTAATTCTGTACTCATACTAAGCCTTATTTTTTCTTTAAATAAGTGAAGTTCCTGAAATAAGATAATATCAATATGGCTACCATTAACATACTCCTGCAACACACTGCACTGCTGTAGGGTATTGCTGCAGTGCAGTGATACGAGTCTCGCTCGGCAGCATCCTGAATCGACGATGACGATTATCGGTTTCCGGAGCCCCCACTTTCTCACGGCCAGCACCGCCACTCCTGGACTCTGCCTGGAGCAACCCCCCGCTGTCACCCCGGCTCGTCTCTTCATGTAATGTGGACACTACCTCAGTCCCTCTCTCCTTCCTCTTGGCACCACTTGTAAGACTGCTTCCTCTCGGTTCTAACAGTCATCGGTGGCCTCCTCTTCTCAGAAACCTTTGGGATAGCTCGTTTAATACCAATGGATCAATAAGTTTTTACCTTCAAGATACCTTAGACAGCTTTCAGGAATTTTCAGATTCCTATAAAAGCAGTATCCCTTGTCCATTAGGTCCTTCATCATCCATCTATCCATATCAAGAAGACCTGCATTTTTTACATTAATTCTTCTTGAAAGTATATACTTTCTCACTAGATATCTATCTTGGTGGCCCTCTTTAACTTATCCTCACTGATATTTCGGAGCATAATGCTCTCTAATAGTTAACCTCTAAACGGCCTCTGGCAGACAGCCCCTCAGTTTGGTTGACGATGCTCCTTCTGAAATGGTAGATAAAATTACTAGACTGAAAGTATGTGTCACCTTGTTATCTCTGATCATAATATAGAATAAATGCTCCTCCTCTTCCTCGCTCTGCTCTCGGGATAGCTGAAAGGATATTCGGTGTAAA
>NW_027106919.1:0-5503 GCF_000696795.3 Halyomorpha halys | reverse complement strand
GTAAAATTTCAGGTAAGCTGTTAAGGTTCGAGATTAAAACATAATGTCAATTTAATGCCTCCTACGTTATTTTTATAATATATATTATAAAATTTATCTTATTCAAAATTTGAGTACGTAAATAGATTGTAAGTCAAAGTAATGTGATGCGGTGCACCCTGTAAGATTTTTCAAATTCTACTTTTGTATTTTATGTGTCTTGGAACTTGAAACCTAAAATTATAAAGAGGTTTAAATCTATTTTTATGAGATCGATAACCAAGGTAAAAACCAATGACAGTTTTTTGGAGATATCCATTTTCTAATCTGTGAAAATTATAATTAAAATATCTAATATATATCTTATATAATTTTATAAATAAGATATATTACATGACACTATCAATATTAAATTATTTTATACTAAACATATAAAATTTGCATTGTTTTAATACCTGTGAAGACAGTTCTTTATTTCTTATTTATTTGTCTTTGTCATTTCAAAGTGCTTCTCCTATTATCAAGAGTTCATTACCTCTAATTTCAACACATTGTTTATATATTTTCTTTTGTTTCCTTATTATTTTCATCCATATAATTATACTTTTTGATATTTATGATCAGTCTCAATTATATAATGAAAGTTGTTCAACTTAAACAGTAAACACTATCATTTAACTATGTATTTTTCTCTTCTTCGCTGAATTAGTAAAAATAATAAATATAGCATAATGTAATTATATGGATGAAATTAACATGAAAGCTAAAGAAAATGAGTATTTAAAAAACGTTGAAATGAGAGGTAATTTTTTTTTCTCTACTTTACTAGAAGCGATTGGTTTATATATATATATATTATTTCCTGGGTTTAAGTGTATAAAAAAATCAATTTAATCAACTATCTATTAATTGTTGTTGTTTGATCGATATGGTATCAGCAGCAGATAATTTTAGGATATGCTAAACAAGAAATAAAAACAATATATACGACTGGATGCTCTGAGGAAGTAGGTTAGGGCCGAAAAAACGGACTATACCGTAGGAACGGTACCACCCCTCCATCTTATCCCGGATCGCTTCTCTCTTCTGTTTCATCCCCCCCACCAGCTAGTTTCTGTCCGCTGAACGATAAGTGGTCTTGTGGCTGAACGAATTGTGATTTTTTTTTAAATTTATTTATTGGAATTTAGAACTGTACAAAAAAAAAAAAAATAATAAGTAAATTGGATGAATGTTTCAAACACTTGAAAATCTTGGGAAGCAACCACCTAATCGTGGTACTTCAAACATTAATTTAAGTTCTATGGTCCGGTGGACATCTTTTCAAACGCTTCGAAGGATCATCAGGGAGGTTAAGAACTAATGGTTTAGGATGGGTAAGGAGTTTGGAGTGAAAAGACGTGTATCTATTGCGGGCCAAATCTGCAACGAAAGGGATGTTAAGGTCTTTGTGGATAACTTTATTTCTGACGTAATAAAGATACATCAAGGATTTTACGTAGGATTTTGGATTTTAAGGATTGGAAACGAAAGGAATTTGATGGTATGGTAAAGCCCCAGAACTCAATTCCGTATGTTTAAATTGTATTTAACTTATTATCATGGTATATGATATTTTTTGTAGTCAATGGGAAGTTTAGATCGTTTATCAAGTAAGTGCTGTAGCAATCAAAATTGTGATTTGTAAATCAAAAGCGTTAAAATGTTTAAATAAAATAAATTATATCCAAGCTAAGATTCAAAGCACTCTTTATTATTTCTTTAAAAGTCCAACGTTTCGGCCATTCTCGAGAACAATCTATTAATAACAGGTTTAATTATACATATATTTTTAACAAACAGTATAACTTAATATAATTATAAATATAAATTAATTCCTAACATCCAATAATTTAAAATCCCTGCCCAGTTCATTCATTCAGTCAAATTTTCCTAAGAAACAATAAAAGATTAGGAAATCATATTAATTTACTAATAAACTTGCCTTAGCTTATGTCTAATTACCCACTTCGTCACTTTTTTATTAATTTTTAGAACTTTTGATTGCAGATTAACTTAATACTACTATCACTTTCTTAATTAAATTAAATTTGTACCGCTACAATCCATGAAGGGTCTGGGGTTCAGTACTTTGTGAAGAAGTACTGTTACTAGACCAACGGTTATGCAAGGAGGTGATCTGGTCAGAATCACGCTCGACCGCCAGTTTTTTACCCAATTAAGGGTATCCAATTTTAAAAGGCTGGGTGGACCCCAGAAGGGCTCCAAGAACCCACAGGAGTTGATTTTGTTTGTGTTTTGGTGAAAGTAACTAATGTTTGTGTTAGTCGTTCTCTCACACAACAGAAAGATTTCCTCTTGTCAGGTTTGAATATTTGCATGCTATCCACTAGTGTTGGATTTGATTATAATTAATTAATTATAATTGATTTAATTTGATTTTGCAGGTACGAAATTACATTTACAAGAAATTTTATTTGAAATTTCAACTACTTCATAAACCACTGATCAAAATCGCTGAACGAGCCACAGGAAGTAATTATTAATTAAGGTAATGTAATTTATTATGTAGAAAAAACATATTTGATGATTTTCTAGCATTGTGTTGGAAGTTATTTGATATTGTTTACGAGTGGTACTTACCAAATTTTGACCTGGTTTTTGATATTAAGATTTTTTGTCCAGCTTACAGGAATTGGAAAAAGCTTAAAAATTTATACTCAGCTTCCTTAGAGTATAAATGAAATAAAAAGGCACTAACATTAAACAAGATATCCATGTAATTTTTTTTTTTTTAAGTGGGGTAAAATTTACAAAACCTGAAAATCGTTAGCTGGTGCAATTAAAAGCATCACTAACGGAATTAAGAATCAAAACGCATATACTTCTCAATTACATTCTTGGAAGAAAAGCTAAACTAAAACTGCAATTTTATAGAAGTTCATGAGCTTAGTTCTAGAGATTTTATTGGTTCCTAGTGCCCTATGCACTTATTTCGTCTATGGACATGAAATAACCTTTCAGGCAACATAAAATGATTCTTTTTTAAAAACTTAGGGATCCATCTCACATGTAAATTTATTGATAAAAATGACTAATTAAAATAGTTATTACAGTAAATTTTTTTTTCACTTTTAAAACATTCTTGTAACAAATTTTGTTTATTTTCAAAAGAATTTTAAAATTAAATTTATCCATACTTCAATCTTTTCATTATTAATATTTTATTATATAATTATGTAGGAACTACGATAAGCATATAAGAGACAAGACAAATATAGAAAATTTTATTTATACAAAAAGGATTAGCCTATTTCCAGCTCTATTTGTTTAAGTCTACATACTAATTTATTGTTCATTACTCATATTGTAAAAGATGTCAACATGATGTCGACCTATTTCTTTATTGTTTGCTTTACAATTCACCACATCTTTAATATTTTTAAGTGATGTATATAAATTGTAAGTGTTTTCTTATTTTACTATTTTATACTATATGCAAAATTTCTATTTTATTGTAATATTGTAGGGCTAGTGAAATGGTTAATGGTAATCAACCTACAAGCAATGGAACATGCAGACTAAATACCGCCTGCAATGTAGCTGATGCTCAGGATGTTGTCGCTCAATGTCGCTAGTAGAAAAAGAGGACAAGAATAGTGACCAAGCTTTAATCTGTTGCGTTAAAACTAATCGCTCTTTTTCGCTTGTGAAAATAAATAAAATATATGACATAAAAATAGTAAAGAAAATTTATTTATGTCGGAAAATTCTGTGGAAAAGATCGATATTTCTCGATATATTTTCTCTTGAAATAAAAGTAGACCAAAAAATAAAAATAAGTATATAAAAAGCAATTTTTATTCAATATGAATCTAAACAAATATAAACATAAGAAATTATATAACATATTTTTCCATTGATTTGAAATTGAAAACATTTGTTGAGAATTAAAAATAATAAAAACGAACATCAGAAGACTTACGATCAAATAGCTGAGGTTTATTGGAGTAAAGTAATTCCAATTTGCGCCACAGAGTTATCAGCATTCACATGAAATTTTGTCTAACAAAGAGATTAATAATTAATACTGATAATTGCTTCTTAATCACAGATTGAATTTTAGCAGCTTTATGAATACACAAACCTCTATAATTTGAGGAGAAGACATCTTGTATACCTAAGTTTGTGACGTGGTTCGAGAGAGAATAACAGAAAGAGAAAAAAAATAGTGTAAGATGTATCATTATTTTTTAACCGAACTTTGCAAACACCAATAGGAGTGTACGCTGGTATAAACAATAATTGTACACTTTCCCTCTAAGCCCTTTCGCGTCTTTCACTACCACTGGTTTGGTACACTCAACATGAAACTTTTAATTTCAGAGTTTCCTTCTGGGTAATTATTAATGCTGACAAAATCCCGAAAATTCACAACAATACTACTCTCGACTAGAAATAAAAAGAAAAAGCTAAACAAAATGGAGTAGTATTTTGCAGAATTGGAGGAAAGTGAAACTAATTTGAGTCAAGGAGTGTTAGGAGCGGTGGCAGTTATAGAACCGCAACTTGCTGGAAAGTCCTGGAATGCCTTACGTAAATGTACAATTAATACTCCACTATGTACACTGAGGACAGCTATACCTTACAACCATTATGGCCATTCAGCTCAGAGCTATTCCTCTTCATGGGGAACCTATTAAATATGTTTAAATGGAACAATTTAAAATTATATATTTAACAGTACTACAATTAGAGGAAATATTTTATCTCCGTAGGATTGAGTTAGCTCCACCATGGGGTTTAGTTAAAAGAGGTTGGTATATAAATTGTGAAAATATTTTTAGGTCAATGAAGGAATACTAAAAAGGGATATTTTTAATATTTATTACTTCTTTATATCTCTTTATTACTTCTGTAATATTACATTATTTTTCAATTATTTGTATCTATTACATTTATTTACATTTCGTTTTTCTTTTTAAATTTACTTTTTTAAAATTTTATATTTAATGTATATTTCATATTTAATGTATATGAATGTACACGCATAGAAAATTGTTGAGTTTTTTAAATATTTTAATTCAATAGTACTTATGTGCGAAAATACGTTAGCTTTTTATATGTACATATTGTTATTTTATTTAAAAATTTTAATATTTATATTTTTTATTTTATTTTTTTTTTTAATGATGGCGAAAAAGTAAAGATTAATTGGGTCAAAGGAGAAAATGTAATTAGATGAGAAGATAAATGATGAAGAAAAAAAAAAGAATAATGAGGAAAAAAGGATAACAAATAAATAAAAGAACAAAAATGATATAAAAAAAATTGAATTTAGTTTTATACTGGAAGATTATTGATTGACCGTGTGTATAGATGAATGGAATATGGTCCGGGTGCGTTAAAAAAAAACTCAAATAGTAGATTAAAGGTTGTAAATAGTAAATGAAAAGGGTAATAGTAACAGATAGATAAGAGAAGAAATATTAAAGAAAGTACAAATAAAGAGATGTAAAAAGTA
>NW_027106918.1:5489-5755 GCF_000696795.3 Halyomorpha halys | reverse complement strand
GGTTTTGGACTGTAAGGATTGGATTCGAGAGGAATTAGACGGTTTAGTGGAGCCCCGTTGCTCAACTCCGTGTGTTCAAATAGGCCTTATAATAGTCCTGTAGATCAGTCTTTTGTAATGAATTGGAAGTTTGGACTGTTTGTCTAATAAATGTTGTAATAGTCGGAATTGACGAGCAGTTTCCTGTCTTTTCAGTCTTGTATGAGGATTGTGTAAATAGTAAATTTTATTTAAATAAATTATAATTAATTTTGACTTTTTTATTC
>NW_027106918.1:1883-3353 GCF_000696795.3 Halyomorpha halys | reverse complement strand
CATGATGCAGTATTTCGACATAATAATCATTTATTTGAACTTTAAATATAAATAATTAATTATGTTCCTACAACTTAAGTTCCAAAGGTTGTTATTTGCTATACCCTTATTATATTTCTTTTCGGAAATTTATATTATACCCTTTAACCACTACATTATTATTTAAAAAAATTGAACAACGTTTCGGGCTAATCAGCCCATTACCAGGTTCTACAAATAAATATAAAAATATGTATATATAGTTTTATTTATTGAACTTGATAATGGTTAGAGAAGCCCGAAAGTTTGTTCAGATGTTTAAAACAATAAAGAAGTGGATAAAGGTTATAACATAAATTCCTGAAAAGAATTATAATAATGATTTGTTACTTATTTTTTATTCTTATCATTGTTTATTCAACTTTATTTTATACTGATACTATTTTATATCTTCCTTCCTTTTATTTATATGTAATTTCTTATCACTTTATTTTTACATAATATTTATCTTAGCTTAAAATTACCTTATTGTATCTTCTTGTTGTAATATTATCAGTTTTTTTGTATCTTTTTAGCCCGGATGAAGCCCTGCAAAGTGGAGCGATACGTCGGATATTAGTTTTAAACTATTTGTTCTTTTTTTGACCGCAACCCTGACCAGCTTCTTATATTTATAATAAAGATAATTTAAAATTTTTAGCCGTTATAATAAATATTCAATAATTATGAAATACTTAATGTACAACATGACAAAATATTTACATTAATACTTTTTTGTTTATTCCTAAGGCTCATGGATGTGTATCGGTCGATATCAGGAGGTAATGAGATATAATAATAATCTTTACTTATTCTGGGAATGATCCCTTTAGAATAATTTATAGGCGTCAAAATTAGGCTTTAGAGCCTTAGAGTAAATTACAAAATAGAGATGAAATTACAAGATTTCGTACAATAAAATAACACAGTGAATTTAAAAATATACAATTAAACAACCATAGTTAACATAATATATAAAATAATGATAAGACAAATAAAATGAAACCACTTGTCATATCATAAAACATAAGATGACTTCTGATAGTAAATAAAATAAGAAAAAAAAATGATAAAAAATCAAATACAATTAAACTAAAATGTAATAAATGAACAGATATAATTTCTGCTAGTGTACATATTTACAATTATAAACGTTAGATCTTCGTTTATAATTGTAAATATGTTGACATAAAATACAGAAAATATATAAAGCTTTTTTGAAACTTTCAAATGTTATTCTTCCGGAATTGGGTGCACAGAAGATAGTCGAAGATACGGGATTTGAAGATTGGAAGGGTGTTAGAACTACGAATAAAGGAGGGAATAGAATTCCATTGGGAAGAGGAACGGATGAGGAAAGGTCTACCAAAGGCTGCGGTTCGGTTGGCAGTTACATATTAAGTCTGAGGGCCGTTATTGGTGGAATCAATATCTTTTATTGCATTTGAAATG
>NW_027106918.1:0-342 GCF_000696795.3 Halyomorpha halys | reverse complement strand
AGAAAAACACTTAGTTGAAGTTATAATTTTACCGAAAAAATGAAGTAATAATTATTTTAACCACAGTTTTGATTAAAATTTATGTTTAAAAAAAATAGTATAATGGCAAAAAAATAAATATTTAACAAAATATTGAAATATGAAACTAACATGATTATATATAATTATATGAATTACAAATACACATATATGACTTGGATGAGAATTGTTGATTAAAATAAATAATTATTTGTAGGATTATTAAGGTGTATGATTAAGGGACATATGTCCCGAAACATTGTACAACTATGAAGACAAGTATAAAATAGTTTATATTCATATTTGAAAGTTTTTTAACCTCAA
>NW_027106917.1:488623-489233 GCF_000696795.3 Halyomorpha halys | reverse complement strand
TTACAGCAGTTCAAGCGAGTTAGATCTTATTCCTTCTTCTCTGTTTTTACATTTTGCTTTCGCCAATACTTAACTTATATATATATATATATACACTTCACATCGACTACAGTTCAGTTCCCTTTCCTACATTCAAAAATCTAAAAGAACTGAACTTGTTCAGGACTGGGTCAGATGCTGGCAACTTTCAACTAAAGAACGACCTCTTCATAAACACATACCTAAAAATCATAAAAAAATAATAAGTAAACATTACAAACTGACTCAACTACTGACAGACATGGACCGTCTGATACTACTTTATGAGATTTTATATAACTAATACTGTGATAAAAATAGTGTAATTGCTATGGACAAACTCCACAATCTTTTAATCACTCACTTCTTCGTATGTACCCCAATTATACCTCTTATATAATCACAATTAATTTAATTATGTTTTGTTCTAGTTCAATGGTTAATTCCCAGATCTGCACGGTATTTATATTTATTTATTCTTATTATCTATTTACTTTTAATTCTTAATGATCCTTCCATTGTATCCCAATCCCTCCAATCCCACATCACCACCCTCGAAGAATGGTGCCAAAACTGGAGGATTAAAATAAAT
>NW_027106917.1:485881-487233 GCF_000696795.3 Halyomorpha halys | reverse complement strand
TTTTATCATGTCATAATATCACTTACAGCAAATTTACTTGATGTGTATATATGTATACAGTTGTAAATATCAATAAATAAATTATTAAAAATAAAAAAAAATAAAAAGTTGAGAGCATACCGTTCCTTCTATAATAAACTTCCCAACCACTCAAACCAACTCGTTTCTAAGCTGGCTTCTCCTTCATTATCTATTAATCCTCCTAGACGTCTGAAAAGAAGATGGCCTCGAGATCTTCTCCTTTAGAAATGTTTTTGAAGTTCTATCAATGAGTGGATTTTCCACATGTTTTTATCATGTCATAATATCACTTACAGAAAATTTACTTGATGTGTATATATGTATACAGTTGTAAATATCAATAAATAAATTATTATATATTATATTATAAAATTTAATTCTTGTTATTTATTGTATTAAATAATTAGTTCCTACTCTAACCACATGTTCTAATTGCATCATTTTAGCTATTGTATTTCATTCTTTGATTGTTATATAGAATATATACATATATACCTATGTATTTTCTGCTTTCCTGGTTACGCAACATGTCTGGCTTAGTAGCCATTAGAAGTTGAACGAGCGAACAAGAATCAAGAACTCGTTACTGTCCACTAACATGATAGTTTATGTCCTTGTTCTAGTCAGGCGAGGCGGATCGAATGCAAGCATCTCTTGCCAGTTAATTCCTTCCGCAAACTGCATCCTTTAATGGGAATATATATATAGTCTTATAGGCACTTCCTTTCAGCCCGAGAATTAGTACAGAAGGGTGTTGTAGATAGTTGCCTACCGTGTAGAAACACGTGTTATAATATAAATGTGCTATTGACATCAAAAGAAATTTTATTGCCAGCAAATAATGACAAACTGGTCTACCCCTGGCCTTGGAGAACTCTTGCATTAGCTATTTATCCTTCTCTTCTTTAACTCATTCGAAATAAAACCATATCATAAGCATTCCTAAAAACAACATAAAAATATCAAGTCTATTAAACAAACAATTGGTAAAACTGCATAGCTTACAATGGCTATCTTCAAGTAACAGTTTACATAGTATCACTCCAGTTTAACAGTTACCATTCGCTTATTTGTAAACTTTTACTAAACTTTTTTTTAATATCTTTATTAAAATTTATGATTGTATATTACATAATACATATGGTAAATATGGTCTAAGTTAAAATTATTGGTTCGAAATATTTGCCGTTTTGCCATGGCCCAGAGTTCAGATGATGACCGTTTATTGACTGTAAATTAACAATATATTAAAAAAAAAAAAGTTTGTCAACAAAATCTAAGATTTTATGAGGAGAAGATGGTTGGGGGTGCGGTCAATGAAACACAAATAA
>NW_027106917.1:483802-484291 GCF_000696795.3 Halyomorpha halys | reverse complement strand
ACTTATTTGTGTTTTTCATTGACCGCACCCCCAACCATCTTCTCCTCATTTATCATCCACGGTCAACTATCTCTCATAATTATGAATCTAAGATTTTAATTCGAATTATATGTTATCGATATCATGAAACAAAGTTGATTCTGAGTGTTGGTCAATCGATATGGCATAATCAATTACGTGGAATTTCCATATCAATTTTATCAAATTCTATCAACCACTATCGTTATAATAATAAATAATACGAATGCGTACAGATGTATTTTATTGGCAGACCTTTATTTCGAAAATTAGTGGTCCAATTTTACCTAATTAAAATCTAGGTTTTATTAATCTGTTATATTTTTATATATCTGACGTAATTGATCAAAAGGAAATTTTTGATTGGAAAATATTTTTAAAATAACATTTTTGGAAATTGTTGTTTTTTTTTTTGTTTTTTTTTTTAATAATTTATGTGTATATATGTATACAGTTGTAAATATCAATAAA
>NW_027106917.1:480846-483504 GCF_000696795.3 Halyomorpha halys | reverse complement strand
GATGGATGACTTGATTTGTGACAAAGTAAGGAGCATTAAGGATTTTGGACTGTGAGGATTGGATTCTGGAGGAATTTGATGGTTTAGTGGAGCCCCAAACTCAACTCTGTAAGTCCAGATAGGCCTTATAATAGTCATGTAGATCAGTCTTTTGTAATGGATTGGAGATTGTTGAAATTGAACTTTGTCAACGTTGAATTGGAATAAAAAATTGTGGGTGTTTCAAACCGTTAAAAAAATTCGAATTTTCATCTGAAGCTGTATATTTAAAAAATTACCAAAAACACTAGAGAAAACCTAATAAAACATTATTTAAAGAAGTGTAAATTGGCTAAAATATAAGTCCTAATAGAGCTATTTCAATGGTTCTCGAGATAGAGCTTTTTTTAAAAACAACGTTTCATAAAAAAAATGTACTGTAAGATCAGTAGTTAGTGAATTTATTTTGGATATTTATTTCTCAGGAACCATAAAGCGTACAGATGTATGCTAGCACTAATACTAAAGCCAGTTACATGTAATATCAAGTAGTTCATAACATTTATTTTCGTGGGGGTAATAAATAGTTTTTATGAAATTTGACAAAATAAATTTACAGAATGTTAATTTCTAGTTGTTCCGAACAAATTTTTGAATTTTGAAAAATATATCTGAGGAAAAACACATTCGTCTGCAAGCACTCAAGATAAAGGTAATTTAATTTACTATAAAGTAGTTTACAACACGTAGTTGTTTTTATGATAATGGCATATGAATATAGCTTTTTCGCAAGACATTTTGTCTAAACAACTATAAATCAATACATTATAGCAAATATTCATAAAAACTACTACCCCTACGAAAATAAATATCATAAACTACGTTATAGTGCATTGAACTAGCTTTAATTTACGCTGATAGACATCAATTCTCAAAATAAATTCAGTAACTTTTTTTTATGAAATATTGTTTTTTTAAAAAGCTATATCTCGAGAACTATTAAACGTAAATAGCTCTATTAGGGCTAATATTTTAGCAAATTTACTCTTCTTTAAATAATTATCTCTTAGATATTCTAGTGGTGTTGGTAGTTTTTAAGATATAGAGCTCCGAATGAAAAATTGATGTTTTTTGAAGGTTTTGAAACAGCCACCATTTTTTCCCCTTCCTATATTTAGCAGACTCATCAGTTTTGACTATTAATTATACATAGTTTTCATTAAAGTAATCAAAAATTGGGGTGTGATAACTGCCTTTTTTTCTATTTTTATTTATTATTAGTTTATGACACTTATCTTCGTCGGGGTAGTAGGTTTTATGATATTCACATATGAATATAAATTTGGCAAATGAAAATTTGTCCGAACAATAAATAAATCAATTTATTTTAGCAAATTTCATGAAATCTACTACTCCTACGCAAAGAAACATCATAAACTACTTTATAGCTCATTAAACTACCTTTTATTTGTGCGCTAATAGACATCTGAACGAATTTCTCAAAATAAATTCACTAACTACAGATCTTTCAGCACGTTCCATACATTTTTATGAAATGTTGCTTTTTAAAAAGCTATATCTCGAGAACTATTGAACGTAAATAGCTCTATTAGGGCTTACATTTTAGCAAATTTACTCTACTTTAAATGATAGCTTTTCTGGTGCTGTTAGTAGTTTTAAAAATGTAGAGCTCGGAATGAAAAATCAATTTTTTTAACATTTTGAAGCAGCCGCCACCTATAGTCGGCAGACTCATATATTATGCCTAGTAATTATAGTTACATAGTTTTAAATGTAATTATAATTACATATTTTGCATTAAATTAATTAAAAATGTGGGTGAAATAACTGCCTTTATTTTCCTCTAGGGCTCTTGTACTATCATGTACTAGCAAGTACCCCTTGGTCAGACTTAAAGTGCGAAATGATTTGTGATTCGCTTCTGCCATACCTTCGCGGGAGGATAAAACGCTTCTTGGTATTTTTATTATTCCTGGTAAGGAATGTACGAGACGAGTCCATCGCTCCGGCAACCCGTATATTATAAGTTTCACAACTTGTAACTGTTACGTAATGTCCACTCGGCCTCTGAGATGTTCACTGTGTATGAAGATAAGTCTGGATTTATCGCTAGTTGCGTACGCGCTAGACCGAGCGAAAGGAGTCCAGCATCTTATATCTATAATAAAAGACCTATATAACCAGGAATCCATGGATTCCAGTAGAAGGAATGCACCATTAACCACAAACTAAAATAAGCTATAAGACATAAATCATTGTCGTACAGATCCCAGACAAAGAGGAAAAAAAAAATTAGTTATTTCATCTCTATATGAAAACTAGCCAAAATTTTGAAATTTTAAAAAATGGCTTTTTCAAAACATTATAAATAAAGATCATTCGGAGCTCCATATCTTTAAAACTATCTACAACACTAAAAAACCTAATATAATAGGGGTATTCATGATCTATGTTAAAGCGTGTTAAATGGAAAAACTCGTGTTAAATCGAAAAAAATTGCCTTCTTTTACCGTGGTAAAACGAAATAACATTTAACATGGCTGAGAGTCTGTTACTTGATTAGTTAAATCGAGAATGACGTCACACAATAGACCAGTTGAGATCGCCGCCATATTAGTTGTTGTGACTTTCAATACAGTTGTCAATTAGCTCATCTTC
>NW_027106917.1:475494-480746 GCF_000696795.3 Halyomorpha halys | reverse complement strand
AAGGCTTATACAACAAGTTGCTGAGAAATCCGCTAGGGGCTCTTATGCATTTAACGTTTAACATGACTTCAAATAGGGCTGCTCACAATCCTATAGTTATAACATTTAACATGGTAAAACATATAACATTTAACACAACATCATGAATACCCCTAATATTATTTAAAGTAGAGTAAATGTGCTAAAGTATGAGTCATAATGAGGTATTATGTAAAATGAGCTTGTCGAGGTCGTCTTAGTCTTAGGCGGTTCTCCAGCCTGATAACCACTTTACAGAGGCCCTCAACAATGCGTATTCAGTAAGTTAGAAACGCCTGTGCCAGTGGATGAGCCCAGATTTAAACCATGTAGTTTAAAACAGATAATTACATTTAAAACTATGTAACTATAATTACTAGGCATAATTGATGAGTCTGCCAAGTATAGGTAGGGGAATAAAAAATGGCGTCCGTTACAAAACGTTAAAAATAATTAATTTTTTATTCGGAGCTGTATTTCTTTACAACTACCAACAACAATAGAAAATCTAAGAGAGCATCATTTAAAGTAGAATAAATCTTCTCAAATGTAAACACTAATAGAGCTATTTAAGTTCAATAGTTCTCGAGATATAGCCTTTTAAAAAGCAACATTTCTTAAAAATGCACTGAAATGTCAGTAGTTAGTGAATTTACTTTGAGAAATCTATATATAAATAACCATTCGACGTATGTCTATTAGCACTCAAATTAAAGCTAAATAATTGTACTAAAAGTAGTTTATGATCTTTACCTTCGTAGGAATAGTAGTTTTCATGATATTTGCTAAAATAAATTGATTTATAATTGTTCAGACAAAAAGTTTGATTTATGAAAAACTTTATTTCAAAAACCATAAGACATACAGATGTCTCCCAGCACTCAAATTAAAGCTAGTTAAATTTACTATAAAATATGTTATGACTTTTATCTTTATAGGAGTACTAGTTTCTATGATATTTGAGAAAATAAATTCACTAACTGTTAGTTGTTCGAATAAAATCTTTGATTTTTGAAAAAAATATATCTCTAGGTCTATAAGACGCACATATGTCTGCCAGCACTCAAATTAAAGAAAATTTAACGTACTAAAAGTTAAATAAAGAAAACTACTACTTCTACTTAAATAAAGTTCATAAACTACTTTATACCTTTTATTTGAGTGCTAATAGACATCTGTACGGCAAATGGATTTTATGATATAGATGTATCAAAATAAATTCACTAACTACTGATCTTTCAATACGTTCCATACATTTTTTTGAAAAGTTTATTTCTCAAAATAAATTTAGTAACTTCTAGTTTATCAGAGCATTTTTTATGAAATATTGTTTTTTAAAAAGCTATATCTAGAAAACTATTAAACGTAAATAACTCTATTAGGGCTAATATTTCAGCAAATTTTCTCTTCTTTAAATAATTATCTCTTAGATATTCTTAGATATTTTTTAAGATATAGAGCTCCGAATGAAAAATTAATGTTTTTTGAGGTTTTGAAACAGCCACCATTTTTTTATTCCCCCTTCCTATATTTGGCATACTTATCAGATTTGACTGTAGTAGTAATTATAGATAGTTTTCATTAAAGTAGTCAAAAATTGGGGTCAGATAACTGCCTTTTTTTCTTTTATTATAATGATTTTTTTATTATTATTAGTTTATGACACTTATTTTCGTAGAGGTAGTAGTTTTGTGATATTCACATATGAATAAAAATTTGGCAAATGAAACTTTTTCCGAACTTTTTATTTTAGCAAACTTCATGAAATCTACTACTCCTACAAAAATAAACGGTCATAAACTACTTTATAGCTCATTAAACTACTTTTTATTTGTGTGCTAATATACATCTGTACGGCAAATGTATTTTGATATATAGCTGTATCAAAATAAATTAACTAATAATCTTTCAGTACGTTCCATACATTTTTGTGAAATGTTGCTTTTTAAAAAGCTATATCTCGAAAACTACTGAACATAAATAGCTCTGTTAAGGCTAATATTTTAGCAAATTTACTCTACTTTAAATAATGTTCTATTAGATTTTCTATTTTTGTTGTTAGTTGTAAAGAAATAGAGCTCCGAATAAAAAATAAATTATTTTTAACGTTCTGAATACCTTTATAACTGGCAGATTCATCAATTTTTACTATTAATTATACATAGTTTTCATTAAAGTAATAAAAAATTGGGGTGAAATAACTGCTTTTTTTTTATTTTTATTTATTATTAGTTTATGACACTTATCTTCGTCGGGGTAGTAGTTTTTATAATATTCACATATGAATATAAATTTGGCAAATGAAAATTTGTATGAACAACTATAAATCAATTTATTTTAGCAAATTTCATGAAATCTACTACTCCTACGCAAAGAAACATCATAAACTACTTTATAGCTCATTAAACTACCTTTTATTTGTGTGCTAATAGACATCTTATTCAGAAAATAAAAAATTCTCTAATTTGGAAGGGTTCAAATCTTGCAGTAGTAACTCCACTATTTATTCCTAAATACTTGACTTACTGCAATTATATTATTAAATTGTCAACACTCAAATTAAAGCTAGTTTAATGAGCTATAAAGTAGTTTATGATGTTTATCTTCGTAGGAGTAATAGTTTATATGAAATTTGCTAAAATAAATTGATTTATAGTTGTTCGGACAAATTTTCATTTGTGAAAACTACTACCCCTACGAAGATAAGTGTCATAAACTACTTTATAGAAAGTTAAATTTCCTTTATTTTGAGTGTTGGCAGACGTATGTGCGTCTTATGGGTCTAGAAACATATTTTCTCAAAAATCCAACATTTTATAGGAACAACTAGAAATTAACATTTTGTGAGTTTATTTTGTCAAATATAATAAAAACTACTACTCTTACAAAGAGAAACATTTATAACTATATTGTAGTAAATTTAACTAGCTTTAATTTGAGCACTGGCAGACATCAGTACGTTCAATGGTTTCTGAAATAAAATTCTTCATAAATCAAACTTATTGTCTGAATAACTATAAATCAATTTATTTTAGCAAATATCATGAAAACTATTATTCCTATGAAGGTAAATGTCATAAACTACTTTATAGTCCATTAAACCAGCTTTAATTTGAATGTTAAAAGACATTTGTCGGTCGAATAGTTTTTAAGAAATAGATTCTTCAAAAGAAATTAAAGTATTGATTTTCCATTGAATTTCTTATGAAATGTTGCTTTTTAAAAAGGTTTATCTCAAAATTTATTGAACGTAAATAGCTCTATTAGGGTTCATATTTTAGAAACTCTACTCTCCTTTAAATTCCCCTGAAAAAAAAAAAAAACCCTGCTCTCTTAGATTTTCTAGTGTTGTTGGTAGTTTTAAGATATAGAGCTCCGAATAAAAAATTAATGTTTTTTTAAGGTTTTTAAACAGCCGCCATTTTTTATTCCGCCTATCTTTATAACTGGCAGACACATCAATTTTGACTAGTAATTATACATAATTTTCATTAAAGTAATAAAAAATTGGGGTGAAATAACTTCCTTTTTTCTCCTCTTGGGCTCTTGTACAAGTAGGAGAGGAATAACGAGAAAATAATCAGGGTGACACTTAATCGATATTTTTATTATAATTGACAAAATGATGATTTCAATTTTATCACTTTATTTATTTATCATCTTATTCAGAAAATAAAAAATTCTCTAATTTGGAATTCTCTAATTGGTTAAAGATAACTTCAATATTTGTTCATAAATACTTGACTTACTGCAATTATATTATTTCCCATATTATTAAATTGTTTTGCTCAAAGAGGAGAATTGATATTAAAACGTTAAAACATGCTGTACAGACAAACATCTGTCTGTTTGCAGTATAAAAAAACAACAGAAAGCGGATTTGTTTTGTTTTTTATATCAACTGTCACATAGTCGATTACCGATCATATGTTGGCCGCAACATTTAATTTTTCTTATATAAGATTATCCACAATTAATAAACTTTAATTATTAACACATTTATAAATGGTTTGTTATATGGTAGTGTATTAATTGTGGATAATCTTATATAAGAAAAATTAAATATTAATGATTTTAAATTTTAAAAAATAGGGTTTTAACTTATAATAAAGAAAATGACCTGGGCAGAATAGCCTGCAAAAGTAACTTAAAATTAATGTGAGAAAGAAATTATATTGAAGATGTCCTGGAAGATGGCTAGAATGGCCAAAACGTTGGAATGTTGAAAAATAAAGTGTTGAGATAAAATTGGATACAAATTTTTGATTTATTTAATAAATAAATATTAATTTTCCATCATTAAAATTATTTTTTCCTATAAATAAAATGTCATTCTCCAGCTCCATATACCCAGATTGGCCATATTACAGTCATGTAGATCAGTCTTTTGTAATGTGTTGTAAGTTAACGTTTGTCTAGTAAGTGCTGTTATATTCGAAATTGACGTGCAGTTTCCTGTCTTTTCAGTCTTGAGTGAGGATTCCAGGTTAGTCGGTATTAGTTTTTAAAGCCACTCATTGGGTTATTTGACCTAAAAAGTCCTTTTTTTTTTTTTTTTTTTTTTTTTTTTTTTTTTTTTTTATAACATCTACTTATTATATATGCCATTTTAATTCTAATAATCTTTGTGGTGGAAAACAACCGTTTTGCAAAAGCCTCAAAATTGTTTAATTATTTATCATCTTGAAAATAAAAAAATCTCTAATTTGGAAGGCTTCAAATGTTACATTGCCCGGTTGGTTAAAGATAACTCCAATATTTGTTCATAAATACTTATAGACTTACTGCAATTATATTATTTCCCATATTATTAAATTGTTTTGCTCAAAGAGGAGAATTGATATTAAAACGGTGTTATCGTTGGGTTTATCGTCATGACGAACCGAAGAGAGATAACCCAGTCGAAAGCTAGAAGCTAGCAGGAACATGGACAGACCTCCCTTGAAGAGCCTCTGTGGATTCTCTTTGGCCACCACGGCCCTCATCATTGGCACCGTCAACTCTGTGAGTCCATCGATCTAGTAGGCACTTTATAATATGAGGCATTCCATCTTATCACAAATTTTAGGGGATCGAAGTTTTTGGTAATATCTCATCTCTTAGGGGTGAATTATCACTTTTCTAATATAATATGTTAGGTTTTTTTAAAATAAATAATTTAAATTCTATCCATTATAGTCTCAAAACCTTTTATTTCTCTTATAAGTCCGACGTTTCGGCCAATCCGGCCATCT
>NW_027106917.1:471899-472984 GCF_000696795.3 Halyomorpha halys | reverse complement strand
CTGGACAATTTAGACAGGGAATTTTATATATTAATCCCGATTGATTTCTTGTATCAATTTTGTCCTTTAATATACTATAATAATTTTTTTATTTTATTGTTGGGTCTATGACTAATGAGCATAATTTTATTCCTTCTAGGAACAATTTTTTATTTTTTATATTCGTGTTTGGTTTGATTTCCTCCCATTTTTTCTCACTCAAATTGGTATATAAAATCATAAATGAAAAATGGGAGGAAATCAAACAAAACACGAATATAAAAAATAAAAAATTGTTCCTAAGTACATTGTTAAGTATTTTGAAATCTTTGTAGGATCATACATGTAATAAAAGCTGTTTTGTAGTAGATTATCCCTGAAGATGGCCGAATTGGCCGAAACGTCGAAAGAAATAAAAGGTTTTGAGACTATAATAGATAGAATTTAAATTATTTATTTTAAAAAAATTTACCAGTCTCAAGAAAATATTAAGGTTATAAATTAATTGTTAGATTTTTTTTTCAAACAATAAATATTGTTATTTAGTTATGGTAAGTCACAGCTGGTTGGAAGTAGCAAACGGTAAAATACAAAGATGGCCGCCAGACCGTTTTTTTTGGAAAACCTCTTAATTATTTAAACCTTCGGTAATTGTCATAAATTCCTTTGCTATTCTGGTGTATTCAATGGAATGCATTTTTTTTTATTTTGATAATATTTTCAGGCGCAAACATATAAATATTAATTTTCCATCATTAAAATTATTTTTTCCTATAAATAAAATGTCATTCTCCAACTCCTTATGTCCAGATTGGCTTTATTACAGTCATGTAGATCAGTCTTTTGTAATGTGTTGCAAGTTAACGTTTGTCTAGTAAGTGCTGTTATAGTCGAAATTGACGTGCAGTTTCCAGTCTTTTCAGTCTGGTGTGAGGATTCCAGGTTAGTCGGTATTAGTTTTTAAAGCCACTCATTGGGTTATTTGACCTAAAAAGTCCTTTTATATATATATTTTTTTTTTTTTTTTTTTTTTTTTTATAACATCTACTTATTATATATGCCATTTTAATTCTAATAATCTTTGTGGTGGAAAACAACCGTTTTGC
>NW_027106917.1:466488-470374 GCF_000696795.3 Halyomorpha halys | reverse complement strand
ATCTGTACGTCACATAGTTCCTGAGATATAGATTTCCCAAAATAAATTCACATAGTACTGATTTTACAATAGATTCTTTATAAATGTTGTAATTTAAAGAGCATTATCTCGAGTCCTATTGAACGTTATATAAAGGTCATAGACTACTTTATATTCCATTAAACTAGCTTTAATCTGAGTGCTAATAGACATCTGTACGTCACATAGTTCCTGAGATATATAATTCTCAATATAAATAAACTAAAAAATGGACCGTTTTTGAGATAGCGCAGGAATCAGGCACGGGTTAACCTCATTATAAGGCTTGATCCATAGCGCCATAGTGTTCATAGGAGAAAAACAACATTTATTTCAATTTATTTCCAATTTTTAATTATTTTAATGGAAACTATGTATAATTACTAATTAAAACTAATGAATCTGCCAAATATAGGTAGGGGAAATAAAAAATGGTGGCTGTTTCAAAACGTTGAAAAAATATTTTTTCTTTCGGAGTCATTTCTAGTTGTTCGAACTAAATTTCATTTGCTAAATTCAGATTCATAATAAAAGCTAGTTTTTTGTTCTAAGCCCCTATGAGGCATTGGAATTCTGGCCGAAACGTTGGCGTATATATATATATATATTATCCATGGTGAACTATCATAAATATATTTTAACTTCTGAATTTGTATTTATTATATTTTTGAAACCACTTGCATACAAGAAAGTCATACACTACTGATGCCGATTTCGATTAGTTTTGATGATAATTCACTAAATAAATCACTTAAATCGATTTTTTTTCCTGATCTACACAAATAGGTTAGAACCTGGGTCATCACTTCATTTCACTTATATTTTAACTTAATAAAAACGATTTCGGGCTCCATCGAAGTCGCTTCCATGAGGCCTCAAAAATAACTACCCAAGAGTTCTTGTATGTTCTTAAGTTCAAATAATCGGCTCTGGGCCCTAAAAATGAATCGCGGGTACAGAACAAATATATCCTGGGCCCCTAAAAGTGACTAGTTCTGAAATTCAAAATCCAAGGAAAAATTATAACTTGTTAGTAATATATAATATAAGATAAGTAATAGTAATATAAGATTGGATACGAGAGAAATTCGATGGCTTAGTGAAGTCCCAAAGCTCGCCTCTGTACGTCCAAATTGGCCTTATTAAAGTCATGTAGATTAGTCTATTGTAATGGATTAAAAAAAATATTAAATAATATGATATTCACATAGTTATTACCTTCACTTACTTATACATGGAATATATAGTATTAAGATAGTGCAAATCAAGTTTTCATTGTACAAAAAAGTCTCAAAATAGGCTATGTGTCTGAACAGCCTAGCTCATAATAAAAATTCCTACTTAACTGAAATAACATATTTATGGCAATTATATGTCTGGGATGTGACAGAAACTTTTTAGATGAAATTTTATTTTATTTTTTTTATTTATTTATTTAATGTAATTTACAACTGTACAAAATAATAAATATAATAAGTAAATATGTAGTATGTTTCATATACACTCGAAAATCTTGGGAAGGAGCCACCCATTGGTGGTACTTAAAACATTAATTACTATAGTTACTAAAAGGAAAAAACATAAGTGTAAAATAACAGGGGTATAAAATGAAAAGTAAGATATAATAAGAAAAATTATATTATATTATATAGAAAAATTATATTATATCTTACTTTTTTACATTTTTACCCCTATTATTTTACACTTATGTTTTTTTTCTCTTTTCTTTCCTTTTGTAACTATGTGTTTGTATCTTTTTTAGCCCTGACGAAGCCCTGCAACGTGGGGCGAAACGTTGGCTCAATAAAATAGTATAATTATCTACTATTTGAGTTTTTTTTTTTTTTTACCGCACCCGTACCATATTCCATTCATCTATACACACGGTCAATCAATAATCTTCCAATATAATGTTTATACTATTTTTCGATGGTATTGACTTGGACGAAATATTTTCTGTTGGATATTTTAAAACAAAATAACAAGAAGCAGTAACGGCTTACAAATATTGTTTGATAGGAGAGCCAGTTACGGCGAATTCGTCTATAGTAATTTGAGTGTAAGAAAACACACTCAACATGATTTGACACATTGAATTTTGGATGTTTTTTTTCACATTTTCCACCCTTGTGGGACACAGTCTGTTTCTAAATGATAAGAAAACAAAATATTTTCAATGTATATAACAGTTCTGACAAGAGCTGTTTGTGGTGATAATAATGCTGAAGACTCTAACTATCCTTATGTAAACTCGTGTACAAGTGCAAGCAAATTGGGTCCAAGTTACTGCCAAAAAAATAAAAAAATTCTTCTTCTAATATATGTAATATATTAAAAATACATCTTGTAATACTTTCTTATCATTCTGTAATTCCTCTTATCCGTGATGGTTGTAATAGTACAATAGCCGAAGAGGATAATAAAGGCAGTTATCTCACAATTTTTTATTACTATAATGAAAACTATGTATAATTAATAGTCAAAACTGATGAGTCTGCCAAGTATAGGGGTAATAAAAAAGTGTGGCTGTTTGAAAGCGGAAAAAACAAAAAACATTCATTCCGAGCTCTATATCTTAAAAAGTAGGAACAACTCCAGAAAACCTAAGAGAACGTCATTTAAATAAGATCCCTAATAGAGTTATTTATGTTAAATAGCTTTCGAGATATAGCTTTTTAAAAAGCAACATTTCATAAAAATATGGGACATACTGAAAGATCAGTAGTTAATGAATTTATATTAAAAAAATTATATCTCCAAAACCATTTGACGTACAGATGATTATTAGCACTCAAATTAAAGCTCGTTTAATCAGCTATAAAGTAGTTTATGATGTTTATCATCGTAGGAGTAATAGTTTACATGAAATTAGCTAAAACAAATTGGTTTATAGTTGTTCGGACAAATTTTTATTTGCCAAATTTATATTTATGTGTGAATATCATAAAAACTACTACCCCTACGAAGATAAGTGTCATAAATTACTTTATATTATGTTAAATTTTCTTTATTTTGAGTGTTGGCAGACATATGTGCGTCTTATGGATCTAGAGATATATTTTTTCAAAAATCCAACATTTTATACGAACTACTAGAAATTAACATTTTGTGGGTTTATTTTGTCAAATATCATAAAAACTACTACTCCTACAAAGAAAAACATAGTTAACTACTTTGTAGTAAATTTAACAAGCTTTAATTTGAGCGCTGGCAGACATCTGTACTGGTACATACATACATACATCTGTAATGGTTTCTGAAATGATGTTCATGAATCAAACTTATTGTCCGAACAACTATAAATCAATTTATTTTAGCAAATATCATGAAAACTACTATTCCTACGAAGATAAAGGTCATTAACTTCATTAGAGTCCATTAAACCAGCTTTAATTTGAGTGCTAATAGACATCTTTATGTCACATAGTTCCTGAGATATAAAATTCTCAATATAAATTAACTAATTACTAATGTTTTAAGAAATTTTGCTTTTTAAAAAGCTGTATCTCGAGAACTATTGGACGTAAATGACTCTTTTAAGGCTAATATTTTATCAAATTTACTCTCCTTTAAATAATGTTCTCTTAGATTTTCTAGTGTTGTTGGTAGTTTTTAATATATAGAGCTCCGAATGAAAAATTAGTGTTTTTTTAAGGTTTTTAAAGAGCCGCCATTTTTTATTCCCCCTACCTGGCAGACTCATCAGTTTTGACTATTAATTATACATAGTTTTCATTAAAGTTATCAAAAATTTTTTTGTTCTAAGCCCCTATGAGGCATTGGAATTCTGGCCGAAACGTTGGCGCTTATAAATAGGTTTTTACTTATTTGTGATCTTCACTGACCGCGCATCTTGGTCTCATATATA
>NW_027106917.1:463692-465313 GCF_000696795.3 Halyomorpha halys | reverse complement strand
ATTGGATGCGGGAAGAATTTGATGGTTTGGTGGAGCCCCAGAGCTCAATTCCATATGTCCAAATTGGTCTGATTATCGTAGGGTATACTATTTTTTGTAGTGAATGGGAAGCTTAGAGCGTTTGTCAAGTAAGTGTTGTAGCAATCGGAATCTACGAGCAGTTTCTTGTCGTTTCAGTCTTGTGTGTGGATTCCAAGGAAGTCTATTGTCAAGATGGAGTCCTAAGTGTCGAATCTGTTCAACAGGCATTAAAACATTAATTTAAATTAGAAGGTCCCGTGGCCATCTTCTTTTCAGACGCCTCGGAGGATTATCAGCAATTGTTAAGGATGAATGATTAAGAATTAATGGTTAAGGAGTTAGGATGGTTAAGGAGTTTTCAATGAAATTGAATTCAATAAAGTGCCATTTTATAAAAAAAAAAATTCAAAGTTCTGTAAGAAGATGGCCTCGTGACCTTATATTGTAAAATGTTTGTAGAGTTCTACTACTTGGGTAGTTTCTCTACATGCTGTATCATATCATTATCATTATGCCATTATGATCAAATTTACTTGTTGTATTTTTTATATAGTTGTAAATATCAATAAATAAAAAAAAATCTGTAAAACAATTCTTACGATTTTGATTAAACCCGACTTGCCAAAGTAGCATTAAATGATCTCTAATATCAGCTAGGCTTATCTTCTTAAATTATGAATTTTAAATCTTCCTCTAAATTATCGATAATTTTTTTTTATTTCCAAAAATAAAACAATCCCATTGCTAGCAATAATTAACAATAGATAAATCAAAACTATTAAATAATTTTAGGAGTAACTGAAGGAGAGAAAAAAAGGAAAAATTAAATTTAATAATCCTTTAACTGGAAGAGTCTTATGGAATTAAAATGGATTTAGTGAATGACACAATTTCTTCCTTATTAAACTACAATAGTTTATTTCATATCATCAGCAACGTTTCGGGAGATTTCCCCCATCTTCAGGCTGTTGTTACACAGTCATGCTGCAGCACAAATTAAAATTAATTAATTAATTAGGAAAAATTAAAATATCTGATTCCAACGGGAAAAAGCAGAACACTCGTCTTCCAGATAGTATTAGGACTTCGTTATCTGTTAAACTATTGGCTTTATTATTTTTTATTTATTATTGGCTGGGACAAAATTTATATTCTTCATTCCCTCCTAGAGAAACCCTAAAATACGAATTTTTATAGCTACATAAAATTAATAACACTTAGCTCATCATTTTCGCCTTTCCTGATCTTTTGATATATATTCTTTTTTTTCGAAAATAAGTCAGACATCGACATCAAACGAACCTACCAATTTACACAAAATTTGAGGACGCATTGACGGTGTTGTATGATGGGCGCAAGTCACCAATTTTTTTTTTAAATCTAATAAAATATAAATATGTCAACTATATTCCAGGGAGTAATTTAGATAGTTAAAACCATTTTATAACACATCAACTCTTTTTTTTTTTTATTACCTTTTAGATTTTATTTTATTTCTATACCAGATCGGCCTGGTGGGCCTTACATGGTTGATATAACTTATATTATATATATTTTTTAACAGTTGATAATGAGGGGGTATAGTCATACAAATGACACC
>NW_027106917.1:456778-461412 GCF_000696795.3 Halyomorpha halys | reverse complement strand
TTTAGGATAGGATATAGCATTGCTAACCTTGCATAAGTTTGAGTTAGTTTGATGTTGAAATGGTGATTCCAGGTAAGACGGCGATCTAGGTGAATTCCCTGGTATCTTACTGTTTCACTGGCAGGATTCTTTTTTTTTTTTTTTAGGCGATCCATAGCGAAGGTAATGTTTGCCTATGTATCTAACTGACCTCTCGGAAACATTCCCAATATCATCATATCTATACTAGAATATATAAACTGATTTAATATCAATAGTTAACATTAAGAAATATATAAATAAAATAAAATTGACTGATAAAAGGAACAGAAAAAATATATATATTTTTATTATCGATATCGGTAAGTGAAATTAATTTATATGATTTAAATTTATCCTCCGAGGCACCTGAAAATAAGATGTATTTCATACTACACGTCTGTATTACTCCATTATAAACTAAAATCAAATTTACTGGATGTTTGTATATGAATGAACAGTTGTAGATAACAATAAATTTAAAAAAAATATTATTATCTTTAATTTTATTTTTCGACCTTTATTTGACCTCAACATGTTTCTTAATTTCCTTCTTTTAGTGTATTAAATTTTGATTTTTCATATCAGCTTTTCTATTTATACGTGTAGAGTATTTCGTTTTATATTCTTATTATTGTATAATTTATTTTAATACTATTTTGTTTCTTCCTTTCGCTTATCTATGCGATTACGCTTTTTATGCTTATTCCTAAAATTTCGTAATTCCATTCCTCAGAACACTCGTCACCTCCTAGTATCCTCTCTCGTCTTCCCCCACTTCGGCTACGGATCCTTGGTGTATGGAGGGCTATCTGCAGGACTAGAGTTGAGACTGAAGAGACTCATGAATTGTTTTGTAAGATTTATCTTTGGGTTCCCAAGGCACTCTCAAGTCTCCCGCTGGTATTCCGAGTTGAAGTGGCTCTATCCAACCTCCCGAAGGCAATACCTCCTTGGTGTTTTTCTATTCCAAGTTCTTAACATCAAAAAACCTACCTATATCATAGATCTCCTCACTCTTCGTTCATCCATCCACTCATTAAACACCAGATCCCATCCGAATGATTTATATATGCCCTCCTATAGAACCTCCTTCTTTAGCAAATCCTTCGTCATACGTGCAACCTCCCTCTGGAATTCTCTTCCCATCTCCAATCGCCAGTCCTCATCCATTCTCTCCTTTAAACAACACCTATTCCTCCATTTATTGATAACCAAACCTCCACATCTTTGTAACCAAATAAATAGGCAGGTATTGATTAACATTATAAACAATAGTAAAGCCAATATACCAATGTAATTTCATTTTACTATCTGAAAATTTGTCAACGCTCGCCAGATAAAAATCTCACTATATGAACCATGTAATTATTCTTAGGGGACATATGTCCCAGAATAAAGTTATTTTTTCATTTCATTTCATCTGTATATAATTTTCTTATCACTTATATTTATATAATTTTTACCCTACCTTAATCTTTTTTTTTTTTGCATCTTAATATCCTACTATGTTTAAATATTTTTATTTGTTTTTTCATACTTCGATCAATGACGAAACTCTAAAAAGTGGGTCGAAACTTCGGCAAACAAATAGTTGTTAACTACTGTTTGTTTTTTTTTAACCGCTATTCTATCTTCTTCATAATTTATAAAATATTTTTTTTCATAATTTTCACCTTTCTTGGTATGTCGATTCTATTATAATTTTTTTAAACCACAAATATAGCGATAACTTCAATATACTGATCTCAAATCAAAATTTTGGTATGAATGTAGGCTTTTAGGTGAAAGTTGTCTTGTGCTCGCATTGAATTAGATTTTTGTATTACAGTTTTTATAAAACCTTGCACTATTTTTTTTTTCCTATAAGTGCCGTGCGCTAACCAATTCCGCCACTTGGGAACATTCCGGCAAAACAAGAAAATGAAATAGCCGGTATTTGTACATATCATTTTTCTATTGTATATATTTGTAAATGCTTATTTCTTTATTCCAGGAGGTAAGAAGAAAAAAAAAACGCACTATTTTTAATTCCCTTCTCTGAAGATCTGTCATATAATATATGTGCCATAGGTCTATGGTTTAGAACTCGTGAGGGGTTGCAAACAAAGATGTAATTTGTATTTTGTATATATATCTATGTATTATATATTATTGTATTTTGTATTCAAATGAAAAATAAAGAGGTTTTGAAAATAAAAATAAAAATTAATTCCCTCATGGAATATTGAAGAAATACAATACGACATAAGCGTGAACTTAAAATCGTTATTATTTTCAAATAGTAAGCCTCAGATAATATAATAATGGACTTCAATATCAAAGCAATATGAAAAGTTTAAATAAATCCGATATACAAGATAGCGGTCTTAAAGTTGAAAAATTATAATATTATTATTATACAATAATATTATATTATTATACAAAAATTATAACATAATAATGAATTTTTCAGATAGTATATGCTGGTATGTTTTTATGGGAATACGCACTGCAAATAGTGGAATACGCATCCAGAGAAATACCAACGTACATAATAATAAGAGGTAAATATCATAGTTTATTTAACAGTAAATGATTTAGACATTCCATTATATGTTTATATATACTATTTTTTTCGAAGAACTTAAGAAGTTTAGTAATCAAAATAAAGTCTTTGAACGAAGTAAAATTTGAAACATCTTAATTAGTAGAGTAAGAAAATTCTAGTATTAGATTACGTGATCAAATTACAAACAATTCCTATGCAGAAATGACTTTTTAAACTGTTTGCTAAGAAAACAACATTAAGGGGTTAATGTTATTATAAAAATGCTGTAATACTAGAATAGTCAAATACTAGAACGGCTGCCAATTAGTAATATCTGTGGGTTTCTGCAGAGTAGCAGCGGCGCCGGTTCAAATCCGGCCAGAGGAGTCGACTTTTATTTCTGTGGCAGTCCCAGGAAATGAATACTTGACCCTCACCATGGTCATCAATCATAACTTCAAAACTGAAGTGAGATTTTCCAGTGGGCCAACGTAACTGTAACTTAAAGACAGCCATTATAAAATATGCACCTTTACTAACTGTATGCGTTTTTATTTCTTTGATAATATTATACCGTTCAGTCGAATAATCATGATATCGATTATATTTACAATGAACTATATCTAATTCCAGAGTTCTCTCAAGGGGTTAACTAGTGTATTTATATTATACCTCCAAATCCTGAAAATATATTTCTAAAGTTACAAGAAATTTGTTTTTGTTATATTTTTAGAAAATATTTTTAAAGATCATATTTCGACAAGAAAGGTGATGTTAGTAGTATTATAAACTACCCATTTTCGGTTAAATATCAATCACTTAATACTGGTATTTACTCTTGGAACACTTTGTGTGATTCTGACTACGTAAGTATAGCATATTACCTTCTCTGAGGGAAGAAGAAAGTTTATTTGCGATTACGGAGGACCAACATATTCCACCGCAGTTTTTAAAAGTAGTTTTTTAAAGGTACAAAAGCAGATCAAAATATCAAGATGCATGATAAATAATTCAGCTGGTATTACGTCGAAAGGAAACGTGCGAAGTGTATTCACGGCGGACTAAACACTTCTCTAATCCGGTGAGCAATATGTAGAATTGGTAGAACAAATATATACCAGTATGATGCAATGATAACATTTCGGAAACTTGATAAGATAATAAAGGAATCCGAAAACTAAGAAAATAAATTTATATGAACTCACATCGTATTAAAGGTGTCCAATAGTAAAGATCTTTACAGTAAAAAGACAGTACTCTGATTTTGTAATTTACCATTAGTAATTTACAAACCATTTCTTTCGTTTTATAATCATTATTATTTATTTTTATTATTTTTTTTATTTTTATTTTTATAAAAATGGAAAAACAAACAAACAGCAGGGATTTTCATTATATAAGCAGTAGAAAATATGGGTTGTGAAACATGCACGAAGCAAAATGCTATGCATATTGGGAATTGCTTCAGAATTTACCATACTGTAGAAAATTATAAAAAATAATTAATTTTTTTGTAAATATGTGTTCTCCAATATTGAAAAATATACATAAACTAGACTCGATTATAATGCCTTACTTGGTTCTAAAATTGTACTGTATAATATCAGGATTCCAGAGTGTTCGTTTTCGCGAAAAAGTGGTGTCGATTTGGTCGTAGGCAGAGTTGGGTTAATATGAAACTTTTTTATTTTTAAAGTTTTAAAATACTTTTTATTTATTGATAGATGTTACAATCTGCCACACAGTTGTGCGCAATAGGTAATAGTGATTAATGATCACATTCATAATAAAATAAAATAAAATAATAATAAAAATAAATAAATGAAAAAAAAAATCTCTAAAAATATATACAAACAAGGAAAAACAAAATGAACATATTTATTTATAATCTTAAAATTCTTTCTTGAGACTGGCAATTTTTTAATAAATAATTCAAAACACTATCCAAATTATAGTCTCAAAACTTTTATTTCTTTTACACGTCCAACGTTTCGCCCAATTCGCCCATCTACAAAAAGTTTCCATTATATGTATGATCCTACAACCAATTTAAATATTTAACATTATTATTTATAATTTACCTTAC
>NW_027106917.1:454961-455323 GCF_000696795.3 Halyomorpha halys | reverse complement strand
AGAGGAGTTATAATTTATAAAGAAGGCGATGTGCTTTTAAAAATTCAAATACTCCTGTAATTTTAGCTTCCTCATACGACATTTATTTACGAATGGTTCATTGATGAATAAGGGTCGTATCCATGGCAACTTTAGCTATAACTAATTTTCGCCCTATTCTGGTCATAGGTAACGTCCGAAACAGTGCCAAGTAAGTAAAGGGTTAATTATTATCACCGCTATAACACTGGAATAATTTTAATTCTATACGATATTTATTTCATAATATTTTTTATTTTTATTTTATTTTATTTATTTGTTGATATTTACAACTGTATAAAAAAATACAACCAGTAAATTTGATCATAATGACATATGATATG
>NW_027106917.1:442991-451261 GCF_000696795.3 Halyomorpha halys | reverse complement strand
GGTAGGAATTGACGAAGTTTATAGAGCAGACCTGGATGCCAGACTCGATCGAAAGCTTATTTCATAATATTAAATTAAAAATTAAAACTGTACCGCTACAACCCATCAAGGGAGTCAGGGGTTCAGTACTTTGTAAAGAAGCACTGTTACTAAACCAACGGTTGTGCAAGGAGGTGATTTGGTCAGAATCACGCTCGACCGCCAGATGTTTACCCAATTTAAGAAACTGGGTGGACCAAAACAGGGCTCCAGAACCCACAGGAGTTGACTCACTGCTACAGTGTAACAGAAAACAATTTGTTGCTCAGCCGGATTCGAACTCGGGTCCTTGGAGTTAGTAGCCACGCGCTTTACCCCGTGGCTACCGCGCTTCTTTATTTCGTTATAACATTGACTTTTTTTTCTCTTTAAATTTTAATAATTATCCATATGACTTTGTTCACAGACTTTTTTATAGCTGTGTATCTTTGAAGGTAATTAATTCATGATTCTTATTTACCAGAGATGGCGCTCCATGAAATGGTTAACGGTGCCACACTAGTATCTTGCATATTCAGCGTCTGTTTAGTAATAGGAGTCAATAAGGTGAGTATCATAGTTATAGGAATCCATAAAGTGATTATTATAGTTAAAGGAGTTTAAAATCTGCATATTATAGATATAGGAGTAAATATGTTGGGTATTATAGCTGAAGGAGTTATTGAACTAAGAATTAGAGGATAAAGAAAGTATTATAGTTACCGACTTTATTGTTGTTCCTGTTGGAGTTCTAAGTGGTACAAGAGCTTGATGAAAAAAAGTCAGTTATTTCACTCCTATTTTTTATTACTTTAATGAAAACTACTTATAGTTACTAGTTAAAATTTATAATCTTCCAAGTGTATGATAATTAGGGAAAATACAAAATGACGTTTCAAAATGTTTTTTTTTTTTTTTTTTATATTTTATTTATTGATATTTACAACTGTATACACATATATACAACAAGTAAATTTGCTGTAGGTGACATAGTGACATGATAAAAACATGTGGAGAATCTACCCATTGATAGAACTCCAAAAACATTTCTAGAGGAGAAGATCTCGAGGCCATCTTCTTTTCAGACGCCTAAGAGGATTATTAGGTAATGAAGGAGAAGCCAGGTTAGAAACAAGTGGATTTGGGTGGTTGAGAAGTTTATTATGGAAGGAACGGTATCTGGTTCTGGCCAAATCGGCAACATATGGAATATTGAGGTCCTGATGGATGACTTGATTTGTGAAAAAGTAAGGAGCATTAAGGATTTTGGACTGTAAGGATTGGATTCTGGAGGAATTTGATGGTTTAGTAGAGCCCCAAAGCTCAACTCCGTATGTCCAGATAGGCCTTATAATAGTCATGTAGATCAGTCTTTTGTAATGGATTGGCAATTTAGACCGTTTGTCTAGTAAATGTTGCAATAGTCGGAATCTACGAGCAGTTTCTTGTCTTTCTAGTCTTGTATGAGGATTCCATGTCAGTCGTTTGTCGAGATGTAGTCCTAAGTAACGGATCTGTTCGTCAGGAATAAGTGGGGTATTATTAAAGGATATTGTAGGGGAAGAGGTCATGGGTTTACGTCGAAGGGTAAATGTGATTTGGTGGGATTTATTGGAATTTATTTTAATCCTCCAGTTTCGGCACCATTCAAGGGTGTTGATGTGGGATTGGAGGGTTTGGGATACAATGTAAGGATCATTGTTCACTGACAATAGACATGTGTCATCGGCATACGTGGTGAGGATGGGTTGGAATGTCAGCTGTGAAAACTGTATATAGGATAGGACCAAGGATACTACCCTGAGTTCAAAATGTTAAAAAAAAAATTCATTCAGAGCTTCATATCATTAAAACTAATAACAACACTAGAAAACCTAATAAAACAATATTAAAAGTAGAATAAATTTGCTAAAATATGAGCACTTAAAGAGCTATTTACGTTCAATAGTTCTCGGGATACAGTTTTTTTTAAAAACAACATTTCATTAAAAATTAACTGACGAATCAGTAGTTTGTGTATTTATTGTGGGAGATCTTCATCTCAGGAACCATTAGACGTACAGATGCCTATTTGCACTCAAGTCAAATCTAGTTTAATGTACTATAAAGTAGTTTATGACGTTTATTTTCGTAGGATTAGTAGTTTTTACTATGTATTCAAAAATAAATTCACAAAATGTTGATTTACAGTTGTTTGGGTAAACTATTTCTCAGGAACCATTGGACGTACAGATATTTACCAAAGTCAAATTAAAAACAGTTTAACGTATTATAATGAAGCTTATAACGTTTATCTTCGTAAGGGTAACTTTTAGAATGTTTTCATATGGGTATGAATTTTGCATATGACATTTTATCTGAATAACAATGAATCAATTCATTTTACCAAATACGAAAACTACTACTCCTACAAATATAAATGTAATAAACCACTTTATAGTCCATTAAACTAGCTTTAATTTGAGTGCAAATATAGATCTGTAGAACTCATGGTTACTGAGATATCGATTTCCCACAATAAATACACAAACTCAACAACAAATAGGAGAAAATTATATGTAATATATAGGTTTTTGTTAACAGGTAAATAATTTATAAATAGTTCTTTGAGTGTATATGATATATGAGTGTTGTTGTAAGCACATGTTTATGGTTTGGTTGAATTTGTTTTTTAGCAGCCTGAAGATGGGGGAAATCTCCCGAAACGTTGCTGATGATATGAAATAAACTATTGTTTTTTAATAAGGAAGAATTTATGTCATTCACTAAATCCTTTTAATTCCATAAGACTCTTCCAGCATAAAGGATTATTAAATTTATACACAAACTCATTTGTGAGTTAATTTTTAATGACATGTTATTTTTAAAAGAAACTTTATCTCGGAAACTAGTGAACGTAAATAGCTCTATAATATTTTGCAAATTTACTGTACTTTAAATGGTGTTCTCTTAGGTATTCTAGTGTTTTAGGTAGTAGCTCCGAATGAAAAATTAAGCTTTATTAAACTTTTGAAATAGCCGCCATTTTTTATTCCTCCTTCTTATACTTGGCAGACTCATCAATTTTGACTAGTGATCATACATAGTTCTCATTTGATTAATAAAAAATTGGAGTGAAATAATTGCTTTCATTCTCCATTATGGCTCTTACGGGAACTAGCCGTAAATCCTCAACGGATAGAAACTTCATATTGTACTGTATAGAAGCAGCCTGTTGCGATAACTTCAATACACACCAATAACTTAAAATCGTTATTATTTTTAAATAATAAGCCACAGATAATGTAATAATGGACCTCAATATCGAAGCAATATGAATAGTTTTCAATAAATATGATTAGTACTATATTTATTAAATGTTAATAACTATATGTTATAGTTATTAAACTTTAATAACTATATGTTATACTTAATACTCGTAATATACATGTATTTAATTATTATTATTACAAATTATATATTCGTATTTAAATATAGTTAGTGCACGTTATATATATTTATTGTACTGTCTAAACGGAAGACATGAAACAAAGAGGGACACCCTTTCTATACGAATATGGCTACTTGTCATTGTGACACCAGCGCCCCATGTGGCCGAGATAACAGTCACTTTCACATGCTAGCGAGCTTTACTCAGGATCAGCCTTTCTTTCTTCACTTCTATTCTGTAAAAAAAAAAAAAAAATGAGAGTAAGAAAACTTCCGAAGAGCCCTCCGGTAGCCGAGAAGAGGGTAGATGCAGGGACATAGAGTACAAAAAAAATGAAGCACGAATGCATGAGTAAGACACCTTATTTCTATATCATCATCATCAATCTGTAATTTTCATGGCCTCCTATCAAAATTCATCAAACTTCACTACAAATGTTCTGTTTCGGCCACCCTTCATACATGTAGTTACAATGTATATAGTATTTAACATTCATATTCTCTTCTGTCCAACAAACCTCTAGATTGTAAATAAATTCCCTTTCTGTTACCTTACGTCGTATTTTCATTTCAATTAATTTCATGAATACGGTCCACAAACAATATGTAACTAGCCAATAAATAGTGAAGTAACTCCTGGCCTTAGGATGAAAGTACACTTCATACAATAATCATTACGCGTTGTATATCTGTATTAAAATATACTCATTACACGTAATATACTTGTATTACATAATTTTTAGTACACATTATATATTTTTATTTTTATTTTTAATTATAATTATTGGACGTTATATATTGGTATTAAAAAATGGTTATTATTTATTTGTAATGTATTATATTTATTACACTTTATATATTTGCATCGAAATATAGTTATTACAAGTCATATATTTTTATTAAAATTAAAATTATTACACTATATATATCGCACTAGTATTTCTAAAGTGACACAACTCAAAAATCGGTCTTTTTGAGTTATGACTATGAAAGTAATTGGTAAATATATCTTTATGAATCATCAAAACTGTATCAACCTAGCTTCAGAGCTTGTCCGCCAGAAGGCACTTGTGTCACCCTTGCTGCCTTAATGCAATTCCCCCTCCATAGGCAAGATTGTCACTTTGTCAGTTGTCTTGAATTTTGAGTTGTGTCACTTTAGAAATACTAATGCGATATATTTGATTTAAAATACAGTTATTACACGTTACATATTTATATTATATTATAATTATTACACATTATATATGGAAATATAGTTATTTCACACGTTTATAGTTTATAGTACACGTTATATATTTGTACTTGCATTAAATGATTGTTATTACACGTTATGTATTTGCATGCAATATAGTTAGTGCACCGTATATATTTTTATTGCACTATAATCATTACCCGTTATATATTTGTATTGTTACACTAATATATCTGCTTTGAAATATAGTTATCAGATGTAATATACTCGTTTTAATTATAGTTATTACACGTTAGATATTTGTATTGTATTATTGTTATTAGAAGTTATATATACTTTTATCTTGATTCGTAATTTTTTCTGGTTGACAGTCTGAGCCTGGTTTCATCCTGACGTGGCTGATCAACCAGTTCGTCCTGATGGCTTCCTCTTTCATGACCGTCTTCTACTTCCTGCTGGCGTCATATCTCAAGATGCCCTTCGTACAGTTCCTCATCGAGTTGGGTGTCAATAGTAAGAAACATAGAAATAATCGATTATCAATTGTACTTTGCACCCTAATTGGATTTGAAATTATCTCTGTTTCTAAATTTGACAACTTTTTTGCTGTTCATGGAGACCAATGCATACTCTTTGTTAATATTGACATGATCTTCAATGATATACTTTTATTCTCGACTTTTTATTTTAAAACTTCCAACGTTTCGGCCATTATTAGGCCATTTTCAAGGAGACAACCTAAAAATTGTTTTCATATTACAACTATGTGACCTTCTCACATAATACTAATGTTTCTGAACATACCCTACTCATTGAGTTGTCTTAATTCATTAAATTATCTTATTTACACGATAATTTCCTATGTCTTATTTCTTTAAAAAAAAATATTAAATTAATAACATACTGGAAGAATATTGATTGACCGTGTGTAAAGATGAAAGGAATATGGTCCGGGTGCGGTCAAAAAAACTCAAATAGTAGAATTATACTATTGACCGTGTGTAAAGCTTCCGAAGAAGCCCTGCAACGTGGGGCGAAACGTTGGCTCAATAAAATAGTATAATTCTACTATTTGAGTTTTTTTGGCCGTACCCGGACCATATTCCTTTCATCTTTACACACGGTCAATCAATAATCTTCCAGTATGTCACAAAACACACGGGGCCCTGAAGATACAAACACTGTAACGGCAATATCCGCCGCAGTGCTCGTCTGTTTAACCGCCGTATTGTTACGTCATCACTTCGTCACCGGAACTCTCCAGCCCTGAAGAAGCCCCGAAACGTTGGCTCATTAAAATAGTATAATTCTACTATTTTAGTTTTTATGACCGCACCCGGACCATATTCCTTTCATCTAAATTAATAACAGTTTCTATCAATTTTTTAAAAAATGATTATACACTTACAAATCACATAATTTCAATACAAAACTATCCTTCAAAAATTATTTTTCCTTTTTCATTAACCTCATTAATAATGTCAACAATAAAATGTACCTTCAACAGGCTTGGACCCTGTTATCAATTTTTCACTAAAATTAATTTATTTACAATTTGATTAATATTCTTTTTTAATTTGTTTCTTAATTTAAAACATAATTAGTGTGTTTTTATAATATGTTTATTTTTATTATATATTTATTTACATACATATATTGGTATTTATTTTTGTTTTTTAAAAGATAAATGGGAAATTAGCCTGAAAAAAAGACAATTTAATAAATTATGACAATTCAATGAGTGAGGTGTGTTCAAAAGGATTAGTATTATGTGAGGAGGTAATATAGTAATAATATGAAGTTTTCTCCTTGAAAATAACCTTAGGGCCGAAACGTTCATTTTTTAAAAATAAAAAGTTGAGAGTAAAATAGGATCATTGAAGTTTGTGTTAATAATAATATAAACCACTCTCAAACAATCAATATATTAAATCAGTAATCTAATCCTCCTTCTTATAATTCTGTTTATTGGTTCAGTTAAAAAAATATTATTACAATGGTTTCCATGATTTTTATGATTTTTATGATAATAACAACTGTTGTGGCCACCATGTCAAAAAGAAAACCAAAACGTAATTTAAGTTTATGCATATTTTTGGACCAAGTCCCCAGTCAGTCAGAATAGTTAATATACAATTATATTTTGGCGAGATTTCGGAACTTAATTGTTTGGATAGTTATGCCCTATAATAAAAAAGTTCGGAATTCCTCAATATACAAGCAATCCAAATATCTAGCAGATATATTAAAGCATATTTCCACCAATAAATATATATATATTTTTTAAATAATTTATTTATTGTTATTTACAACTGTATAAAAATATATACAACAAGTAAATTTGCTGTATGTGACAGTGACATGATACAAACATTTGGAGAATCTAAGATCTCGAGGCCATCTTCTTTTCAGACGTCTAGGAGGATTATTAGGTAATGAAGGAGAAGCCAGGTTAGAAACGAGTGGATTTGGGTAGTTGAGAAGTTTATCATGGAAGGATCGGTATCTGGTTCTGGCCAATAACAAAGCATATGAGACATTGAGGTCCTGAAGAATTACTTGATTCGTGACAAAGTAAGGAGCATTTTACAAAAGACTTTGTATAAGGAATTCGAAGCTCCAAAGCTCAACTCCGTATGTCCAGATAGGCCTCATTATAGTCATGTAAATCAGTCTTTTATAATGGATTGGCAGTTTAGACTTTTTGTCTAGTAAATGTTGTAATAGTCGGAATCGACGAGTAGTCTCCTGTCTTTTTAGTCTTGTATGAGGATTCCATGTCAGTCGTTTGTCCAGATGTACTTCTAAGTAACGGATCTGTTCGACAGGAATAAGTGGGGTATTATTAAAGGATACTGTGGGGCAAGAGGCCATGGGTTTACGACGAAGGGTAAATGTGATTTTATGGGATTTATTGGAATTTATTTTAATCCTCTAGTTTTGGCACCATTCTTTAAAGGAGGTGATGTGGGATTGGAGGGTTTAGGATAGAATGTAAGGATCATTGTTCACTGACATGTGCCATCGGCCAACGTGGTGAGAATAGGATGGGGATGGGTTCGGAACCAATAAATATAAATTTAAAGACTCATTTAAATTAAAAAACAAAACAAAAAAAAAACATCAACATTAAAATTCTACTTGTTTTATTGGACGCATCACCATTGTTTACTAACATACACATTACAGCAATAAAAGCTATCGTTGAAAGCAATGGAACTAACTCAAAACACACTTAAATATCCACAAAATATTAGCTTTATGTACTGATAAAGGATATTTTTAATTTAATAAAAAAATTCTATATGCAAAAGTTTGGATGTCATATGGAATCTCATATTGCCCCGATTTTAGCAGATATTTATTTAGAAAGTTCATTAGATACATTAATACCCAAAATGCCACTTCATATATAAATTTGTTGATGATATAATAACTAAGATTAAATTTTACCATAGAATTTGAAATAGTAAACTAAATGCCATTTTTAAATGTACCTTTAATAAGAAAATATAATGGATAAATAAAAACAATATGGTGTCAAAAACCCATCTACTCTGGAAGATATATACATTATACAAGCCAATGTCCAAAAAGTGATAAAATCAGAACAACTGCAAAAATTAAT
>NW_027106917.1:440713-442173 GCF_000696795.3 Halyomorpha halys | reverse complement strand
GGCTTGACATCCTTTTTAATAATTTGTAATTTACTCCTTGGGCTTTCATTCCACAAAGATTGCCATTTATCTTTGACTTCCTTTACAAGAGGCCTGCATATCTCTGACGGAGTTAAAATTGCTTTACCCCGTCCCGGAAGCGCGAGTGCTTCTCTTGCAGCGTGATCGGCCAGTTCATTCCCGGCGATTCCTACATGGCTTGGAACCCATATAAATGTTACTGACATACCCATATTCTGTAGAGTTTTTAAGTGAAAATGGATGCAGGAAATTCTCTGAAATGTTCTGGATACATACAATCTATAGCTTTTATCGAGCTTAGTGAATCTGTAATTATCGTAATGTTGGTGTGGTTCAAAGATAAACAGAAGTGAAGTGCTGCTGTTATTGCATTTAGTTCGGCAGTGAATATGTTGCATAGTTTGTGGAGTTTAATTTTGAACGGAAAGGGTTTGGGTGGTTAGAGTGTTTTTAATGGAAGGATTCTATATCTGGTTCGGGCTAAATCGGTTGCATAGGGAAAATTAAGGTCTTTATATATGATTTTATTTGTGACAAAGTAAGGATCAATGAGGATTTTACAAAAGATTTTGGATTGTAAGGATTGGATACGAGAGGAATTCGAAGGTTTAGTGGAGAGGCCTTATTATAGTCATGTAGATAAGTCTTTTTTAATGAATTGGAAGTTTAGACCGTTTGTCTAGTAAGTGCTGTAACATTCGGAATCGACAAGCAGTTTTCTGTCTTTTCAGTTATGTGAGGATTCCAAGTCAGTCGTTTGTCCAGATGTAGTCCAAGGTAGGAGTCTGTTCTCCAGGAGTAAGGGCAACATTATTAAAGTATACTGTAGGGCAATCAGCAGGTTTATGACGAAGAGTAAAGGTGTTCAAAATTCAAATTTAATACACTAAAAATCATACATTGAGAATAACAACTTTAAACTAAATTTAAAAGAAATGATTACTATAGAAGGATATAAGAATCGGGCTGTTGACAAAAAATCTGGTGTACAAAATTTAAATTTATTTTACTCCAACCTAATAAATACATAAGACATAATTAATTAACAACACTAAATATAAATTGACAAAATACAAAATAACAGACTGACTACTTGCCAAAAATAACGGGTACATGTTGGAAAAACCAAAATACACCTATCTCCATTTCAAACCTATTCAATTCTGGCACAAAACTAGAGTAAGTTGTATCATAGCAATGTAGAACACACTGTAATAGACAGTTATAATGTTATGATTGTAATAATTATTACTCTTAAATTATGCTATGTAACTGTAGTTTTTAATAGTTAGTTGAAAAAATTATTTGTTCTAAAAATGTTTCTTCCATTGTAGAGTAAGACTATGCAAACAATAAAGCTGCAAAACGTCACCAATATAGTTGTATTATTGACTGATCCTCAAGATACACAAATATATAATATAAGAATTAAATATATA
>NW_027106917.1:433957-440382 GCF_000696795.3 Halyomorpha halys | reverse complement strand
TATTAATAAATATTATTTAATTAAAATTTTTTATATATTATCGCCTATATTTTATTCATTATTATTTCTTACCTTGTGAACTAATTTATTTAATGATGTTTGATTTTGATAAGAACCTGGTTGGTCATGCTGCCCAAATACATTGGGTTGTTATGAAACACAGCATACCAATCATTCCATGAACAAGCATATATCCACTTCATATATTAGGTTGAGGAAAAAGAAATCATTATTTTTTCGGTAGATGGCTGTATTGATATCTCGTAAAGTATCAATCAAACAATTTCACAACTACATGATGGATCGAATTTCCATCTGCGAAGCTTTGGCCAAACGGAATGAAATCGATCCATTACTTAAACGCATGGTGAATGTGGATCAGAAATGGGTCACATACGACAACACTGTGCGTGGTCAAAGCGCGGTGAAGCAGCTCAAACAGTGGCCAATCCAAGACTAATGGCCAGGAAGTTTATGCTGCAGAGATCTTTAGTGGGACTGGAAAGTAACAATTAATTATGAGTTGCTTCCATATGACCGACACTTAATTCGGATCTTTATTGTCAACAATTGGACCGTTTGAAGCTAGAGATTAATCAGAATTGGCCAACAGAAGAGGTGTCGTGTTCCATCAAGACAATGCCTGGTCACATACATCTATAGTGACTAGTCAGAAACTCGGGGAAATTAGTTGAGGAGTTTTGATGCATCCACCGTATTGTCTGGACCTGGCACCAAGCGATTATCATATTTTTCTTGCATTACAAAACATTCTTGGTGATATGAAATTGGCATGAAGAGAAGACTGTGAAAATCAATTACTAAAGCTTTTATGAAGCTACCTTTAAAATTACAACAAATTATGAAACAAAATGGTGCATATTTGAGCTAAATCGGACAATCTGAAACATACTAGATTCAAGTCTTGAATTACACGTAAAAATAATGGATTTCTTTTTCTCCAATATTTACAGGATATAAAAACAATTTTGTTTTTCTGGATTATCTCTCTAGGAAGTCTGGTGAGTCAATTCTTTTAAAAATTTTTGAGGTTAATCACTTCCATCATTTGAAATAAATTATTATTTATTTATTCATGACATTGTACAACGTTTCAAAAGGTTTATGTGAAAAATAAAAAATCACTAAGTTTATAATAAATATAAAACAGGGAGGTAACCAAACAGCACACTGGACATGAGATAAGGTCCAAAGAGATAGTAAGGAATGTAGAATGATGGCTGTGCCAGAGAGAAGTGAAGATGCACAAATGGTTGACATGATTTCCCATATGAAATTATTGTATAAATTAAAATATATAAGGATGAAGATTGGTGTTATATAGGTTTTATTATTGTTATAGGTTTTTATAGTGCATGAATATGGGACAATGGTCCCGAAACGTTGTACAATGTCATGAATAAAAAAATAATAATTTATTTCAAATGATGGAAGTGATTAACCTCAAAAAATTTTTAAAGAATTTTGTTTTTATATACTGTTTTATAATCAATAATCGTCTATACACTAAATACAATATATTTTAACTATTCTTGTCATTATTTAACTATTTTATTCTATTTGACAATGTTATTCCATTTATTTGATAATTGTATTCCATTTATTTAGAAATTTTATTCTCCCTCAATCTCTCATACCCCTCCTTCTCCAGTTATTCGCACCTAACGTTTGAACCATTAAACAAATTTCATCTAAAAGAATTCCTCATTAGATAACAATATAAAAATAAACCAAAGAAACAATAGTCACAGCAGCAGATCAGTTTAAAAAAAAATAAATCGATTTTAAAAAAACTAATATATAGATTTAAAAACTATACTACCTCAGGGTAGTATCCTTGGTCCTATCCTTTATACAGTTTTTACAGCTGACATCCCAACCCATTCTAACACTATTCTCACCACGTATGCCGATGACACATGTCTATTGTCAGTAAACAATGATCCTTCCATTGTATCCCAATCCCTCCAATCCCACATCACCACCCTTGAAGAATGGTGCCAAAACTGGAGGATTAAAATAAATTCTAATAAATGCCACCAAATCACATTTACCCTTCGTCGTAAACCTTTGTCTTGCCCCGTCTTTTAATAATACCCCACTCATTCCTGTTGATCAGATGCGTTACTTAGGACTAAATCTGGACAAACGAGTGACATGGAATCCTCATACAAGACTGAAAAGACAGGAAACTGCTCGTCGATTCCGACTATTACAACATTTACTAGACAAACGATCCAAACTTCCAATCCATTACAAAAGACTGATCTACATGACTATTATAAGGCCTATTTGGACATACGGAGTTGAGCTATGGGGCTCCACTAAACCATCTAATTCCTCTTGAATCCAATCCTTACAGTCCAAAATCCTTCGTAAAATCCTTAATGCTCCTTACTTTGTCACAAATCAAATCATCCATCAGGACCTCAGTGTCTCATATGTTGCCGATTTGCCCAGAACCAGATACCATTCCTTCCATGATAAACTTCCCAACCACCCAAATCCACTTGTTTCTAACCTGGCTTCTCCATCATTACCTAATAATCCTCCTAGACGTCTGAAAAGAAGATGGCCTCGAGATCTTCTCCTTTAGAAATGTTTTTGGAGTTCTATCAATGGGTAGATTCTTCACATGTTTTTATCATGTCATAATATCACTTACAGCAAATTTACTTGATGTGTATATATGTATACAGTTGTAAATATCAATAAATAAATTTAAAAAAAAATTATATTTGTGTGAACCGACATTAATAGTGATTACACATTTCCGGGGAAGTCTCAGTTGGGCAATAAGTCTCAGGTAAGCTATTGAGCAGCTAATTTTTAGGAATCCCCTTCTCTACAAGATTATAAGATGATTCCCGTAATAAAGAGAGGTTTTACCTTCGACTATAGGCTTCCAAGAACTCTCTCATTCTGACTTTAAAAGTTACCAGATCATCAAATTATATCGGCTCTCTAGAAGTTTTCTCAACTGCTTTATATCCTACGTAAGGTAGCTGGTCCAAATATGGCCTAGATCTTAATTAAACCCCTTCTCAAATGTAGGCTAGTTCCCTGCAGAGTGAAGTTTCCTTCCTGCAAGGACCTACGGTTTGTTTCCATAAGACTTGTTCTCCTCTTAACGTCTGATAGACTGGTTCATTACAGAATGAAGTTTCTATCCTTCGAGGATTTACGGCTAGTTCCCGTAAGAGCCCAATATGAGAAAAAAGGTAATTATTTCATATATATTAAAAACTACAGACAACAATAAAAAACCTAAGAGAACATTATTTAAAGTAGAGTTAATTTGCTAAAATGATAATAGAGCTATTTACTATCAATAGTTCTCGAGATATGTCTTTTTAAAAAGACTGAAATATTAATATTCATAATGATGAGAGATAATTGACCGTGGATGAATTATATGAAGAGAAAATGGTTGGGGGTTGCGGTCAACATATAACACAAATTGGAAATAACTTATATAATCGTGCCAACGTTTCGGCCAGAATTTCTAGTTTTCATCAGGGCTAAGAACAAAGAACAAGATAACAACCAATCAATAAAAAAATAAATAAATAAACAGAATCACATAAAGTAAAGAATGAAATTAATAAAAATAAAGTGATGAAAGAATTGGAAAATAAAACGTATATGTAGGTAATTGAATAATTAACTAAAAATAACATAATTAAGGAAATAAAATAAAAAATTGAAGTTATACAATGTAAAGGAATATGAATATTTTTATTTATTAATAATTTAAAAATTAATATTATGGAAAGAAAAAATAAATTTGAGAGAAAGAAAATATGTGTAACCATAATAGTAGATAAAGAAACAAATATGAAGTTATGTTAGACATTAGTTCCTGACCTTTCTCTTCGTAGGAGTACAGTCGATTGCTACTTACAACACCTACTTGACAAACGCTCTAAACTTCCCATTCACTACAAAAAATTAGTATACACTACGATAATCAGACCAATTTGGACATATGGAATTGAGCTCTGGGGCTTCACCAAACCATCAAATTCTTCCTGCATCCAATCCTTACAATCCAAAATCCTACGTAAAATCCTTGTTGCTCCTTATTACATTACAAATAAACTCATCCACTAAGACCTTAACATCCCATTCGTTGCAGATTTGGCCCGAACGAGATCTACATTCTAACCCATTAATTCTTAATTTTTCGACCTTAACAATCCCTGATAATCCTCCGAGGCGTCTGAAAAGAAGATGGCCACGGGAAAAAAATATCACATTTAAGAATATTACAACATGTGAAACTGGTATTATAATTAAATTATTTACAGCAAATAGTAAATCTATTAATATTCGGTGTTTTCCTGATGGCAGTAGTAATTCACGCGTTAGCTGGTAGATTGCGTTAGAGGGGCTGAAGTTGTTTTAGTATAGACCAGGAGATAGCGGTGTTGTTACACTTTTTTCAGGCGAAGTTCTAAACTAATCAGCAAATTTTTTTTTTTAAAAAGCATACATGTAAAGAACAGTCCATTTGATTGTTTAAACATTATCATACTTAGTTCAATCGTCGAATATCCGCCGCCTTTTGTACATAGCGATTTTGAGGTTTCGACCCGAGATAATTGCGTCAACAATTAGTAAACAATTGCTGGAAAATGAGATCAACAATATTCTCGCAGTTATTTCTTAAAACACTCTCAGATAAATAGCGAGATAGGCTTCGACCAGCATTCTGATAACGGCGACCCGACGAAAATATTCAGCGATAACGAAACGAAAAGAGTAACAATAACCTCGGCTGATCTCGTAATCGTAAAATAAAAAATTAAAATAAATTCGCATAATTGACATTATATAAGTTGATATTTCATAAAAGGGGACCGCTTTAGATTGTTAACTTAAATTTTGTTTTAAATTCTGTAATTATAATAATTATGTAATAAATTATGTATATTACGATAGTATCGATCCTTTTTTCTGTTCTCAGAATCGATAGATTTTGACGAATGAGATATGAAGCGAAAGTAAATTTCATTGATAAGGGACAAATCTCAATTTCCATTCTAAAATTATTACTGGTACTTCAATAAAAGTTATTCAAATAAGTAAGAGGTTTCAAAGGTAATAGGTAAACCGGTGGATCGAAAAGGTTTAGATTGGTTTTTAAAGAATTCGATGCTGACTTAAAAACCCACCGAACGTATATTGGACCCTTTGTCAGAGCCAAAAAATGGACTATTTTCGAGATAGCGCAAGAATCAAGCACGGGTTATACCTCATTATTAGTTTAGTTTCACAGCGCCATAGTTGTTATGGGAGAAAAAAGGTAGTTATTCCTCGCCAATTTTTTATTACTTTAATAAAAACTATGTATAATTACTAGTCAAAACTGATGAGTATGCAAAGTGTAGGCAGGAAGAATAAAAAATGTTTCAAAACGTTAAAAAAAAAAATATTTCATTCGAAGCTCTATATTATTATAACTCCCAACAACACTAGAAAACTTAAGAAACATTTTGCTAAAATATGGCTCCTAATAGAGCTATTTACATTCAATTGTTCCCGAGATTTTTTTAAATTGCAACATTTTATAAAAAATTCACTGAAAAATCTGAAGTTTTTTTTAATTTATTGTAAGAAATCTATATTTCAAAAAGCGTTCGACGCATTGCTGTATATTAACACTAAAATTAAAGCTTGCTTAAAGTACTGTAAGCAGTTTATAATGTTTATCTTCGTTGTGATAGGGGTATTCATAATTTTTAATTCGGAGTTCTGTATTATTAAAACTAGAAAAAATAAGAGAACATCATTTAAAGTAGAATAAATTTATAATCTTAAAATTCTTTCTTGAGACTGGCAATTTTTTAATAAATAATTCAAAACACTATCCAAATTATAGTCTCAAAACATTTATTTCTTTTACACGTCCAACGTTTCGGTAGGGGTGGTAGTTTTTATGATATTTGCATATGAATATAAATTTGGCACATGGACATTTTTCAGACCAACTATAAATCAATTTATTTTACCATTTATCATAAAAACCACTACTCCTCTTAAGATAATCTTCATAAACTACTTAATAGTACATTAAACTAGCTTTAATTTGAGTGCTAATAGGAATCTGTATTTCAAATTATTTTTGAGATATATATTTGATTTTTCAGTGTATTTTTTAATGAAACGTTTTAGATTTTAAATAGCTATATCTCGAGAAAAATTGAACGTAAATGGATATATTAGTTCTCACATTTTAACAAATTTATTCTATAATAAATAATTCAAAACACTATCCAAATTATAGTCTCAAAACTTTTATTTCTTTTACACGTCCAACGTTTCGGCCAATTCGGCCATCTTCAGGGACAATCTACTCAATTCACTATGAAACATATAACTTAACCACTCCAAAAACTTCA
>NW_027106917.1:421735-423137 GCF_000696795.3 Halyomorpha halys | reverse complement strand
TTATTATTTTTAGTTTCTCACTTCAGTAAAAGATAACTTATATATATATATATGAGGTCACCCTCTCTGTCTACACCCACGGTTAACGAGCTATAATGCAATTAGGAAAGATCATGGACTGGGCTTATCCCGTTCGAATGGAAAGTTCCTATTTTTCCTTTTTCTCCTTTAGTTAGCCATAAGTTTTTTTAATATTTCGTATTTATTCATTGGTTAATATCACTAACAATGATAACAGGTTATTTTTATTTTCAAATAAACAGAATTAAATTATCATTTCGGGGAAGATTTTTTTTCCTGATAATCCGCTTTTAAGTTCTGACAACTCCAAGCAGCAGTGAGTCAACCCTGTAGGTTCTGGAGCCCTCCTTGAGGTCCACTCAGCCTTATAAATTGGGTATCCTTAATTGAGTAAAAATCTGTCGGTCGAGCGTGATTTTGACCCTTAAATAGGTTGTAGTGGTTCAGATTTTAATTTTTTTTTATGAGACGTAGCTGATATTAAAGATGATTGAATTGTATGTTGACATACCGAGTATAATCAAAATCTTTGGTACGGTTTTTGAGAAAATCGGAAAAATTTGAAAAAATCGATTTTATAAAGTTGCACTTCTGGTTAGTCGATTTTAGCAAAAAAAGTTAAAGTTAGTTCCCAAGCATGTAAACCTCTTAAGACGGATCTACAAGTTGGCCACTTGTTAAAATTAACTTAAAAATGATGTACAAGAATCACTAAAAATTAATGAATATATATATATTTTTTTTAAAGGAATCAACTTTAAAATGGTACCTAAGAACCAATAAAAATAAAGAAATATTGATGCATAAAAAAAAAATAATATTATTGAATAATAATTCTAAATCAACATGAACAGGACAATAATTTGTTTTATGATGAGATCAAATCGTTCGCATGGCATTTCTTAAAGTTTTTTCAAGTTCTTTCATTATGTTTTCCACATGAGATAAGACTTGACAGCTTAACAATTCAACCATTTATTTTAGAAAGGGCTTAAGGGACCAAAATAGGTTCTGAATAATCCAGAAAAATAAATTTCTCAACATAATAATCTGATTGCAATCCCAAAAATTACAATGAATTCAATGACAAAATTCTTAAAATTTTAATACAAATTAATTATATCCCCAGATAATCTTTGATACCAAAAAAAAGTATATATATATAAGTAATTTTGGATATACGACATTTCTAAATTAAATGATTTAATTTATCAATTACAAATAGATTACAATAAAACAACATTCTTTAAAGAAAATTAATTTTTTTTTAATGTACATTCTCGGGAGAGCTAGTATTTGGAGAAGAGGTGGTGACAAAATTAAATAATAACCTCGATAAGTTGGTGAGCTCATGCCTCCTCAAACCGGAACAAAAGATCAA
>NW_027106917.1:421089-421685 GCF_000696795.3 Halyomorpha halys | reverse complement strand
AGATATAGCTATTTAAAAGCTAAAACGTTTCATTAAAAAATGCACTGAAAAATCAAATATATATCTCAAAAATAATTTGAAATACAGATTTCTATTAGCACACAAATTAAAGCTAGTTTAATGCACTATTAAGTAGTTTATTATCTTCAGAGGAGTAGTGGTTTTTATGATAATTGGTAAAATAAATAGATTTATAGTTGCTCTGAAAAATGTTCATGTGCCAAATTTATATTCATATGCAAATATCATAAAAACTACTACCCCTACGAAGATACGTGTCATAAACTACTTTATAGTAAATTAAATTACCTTTATTTTGAGTGATAGTAGACTTATGTACGTCTTATAGTTTCTGAGATATATGCTTTCAAAAATCAAACATTTGAAAATCAACATTCTGCGAATTTACTTTGCCAAATATCATAAAAACTACTACTGCTACGAAGATAATCTTCATAAACTACTTAATAGTACATTAAACTAGCTTTAATTTGAGTGCTGATAGAAATCTGTATTTCAAATTATTTTTGAGATATATATTTGATTTTTCAGTGCATTTTTTAATGAAACGTTTTAGCTTTTAAATAGCTATATCT
>NW_027106917.1:419349-420594 GCF_000696795.3 Halyomorpha halys | reverse complement strand
AATCTACGAGCAGTTTCTTGTCGTTTCAGTCTTGTGTGTGGATTTCTTTAATTTATAGCATATGTTTGTTGAATAAGCATAATATTGCTTGTGGTTCGAATGAATTAAAGAGAAGGGGACATATCTAATGCGAGGTGGGAATAACGATAATAAATTTTGATCCAGCCAAGAATGCAACAGTTTGACAACAGTTAAAGACATAGGCGTAGGCTCCCGTCTGCCGCGTCTAGATTTTTGGGACCCAAGAATGAAAACGGTGAACTCATTTGATACAGGATTTCTTTTTAAAGTCATGCTATAATTGGTAAAACATTGTTGAGTTGATATCTCCAAGGATCATAAGATCACTACCACATCTTTGAAGAGATAAGATGGAAATATAAATTATTCCTCATATATATAGGGAGATGGTCAGGGTTGCGGTCAAAGTTTCGGCCAATTCGGCCATCTTCAGGGACAATCTACTCAATTCACTATGGAACATATAACTTAACCACTCCAAAAACTTCATACAGGCTATTCTAATAACACATTTAAGTAGCTTTAATTTGAGCGCTTTAATATATATCTTTGCGTCTTAAGGTTCCTCGGATGTATTTTTTCGTAAATAAATTTTTTTGTCCAAACAACTAGAAATCAACATTTTGTGAATTTAGTTAGTTCAATATTATGAAAACTATTACTCCTACGAAGATATGTTTAATAAACTACTTTATAGTACATTAAACTAGCTTTAATTTGAGTGCTGGCATACATCTGTGCGCAAATAGTATTTGAGATATAGATTTCTCAAAATAAATTTACTTACTACTGATCTTTCATTGCGTTTTTTTATTAAATGTAACTTTTTAAAAAGCTATATCTCGAAAACTATTGAACTTAAATGGCTCTATTAGGGCTAATATTCTAGCAAATTTACTCTTCTTTAAATGATCTTCTCTTAGGTTTCCTAGTGTAGTTGGTAGTTTTAAATATATAGAGCTCCGAATGAAAAATTAATGTTTTTTAACGTTTTGAGAAAGCTGCTATTTTTATTCCCCCTACCGATACTTGGTAAGCTCATCAATTTTAACTAGTAATTGTACGTAGTTTTCATTAAATTAATAAAAAATTGGGTTGAGATAACTGCCTTTTTTTCTCCCCGTTTCTTGTACTATTATCATTTGTTTTTCTTTAATTTTTTTTTTTTATTATTTATTTATTGTAATTTACAACTGTACAAAATAATACAACAGGTAAATATGT
>NW_027106917.1:410462-414919 GCF_000696795.3 Halyomorpha halys | reverse complement strand
AAAAAAATTGTTTATTATATCTTATTATTGTATCTCTTTTTTTCTGATTATACCATGTATATATAATTTATATATGTCCGATTACGGATTGATAAGTATGCTGTGTGAGATAGCAACCTCATGTATTTAGGCAGCATAGATAAATAAAGTATTTCTCTCTCTCTTCAATTCACCTTCACATGAAGACAAAGTGTTTAAACGAATAACATTAAAAAATTTAAATTTAATCTGTACCTCTACAAACCATGAAAGGTCAGGGTGCAGTACTTTGAAAGGCTACTAGATGGTTGTGCAAGGAGGTGATTTGGTCAGAATCACATTCGACCACCAGATTTTTACCCAACTAAGGGTACCCACTTTATGAGGCTGGATGGATCCTGGAGGGCTCCCGAACCCAAAGGGCTGACTGAATGGCTACAGTGAAACAGATAATAATTATCTGCCACGGCCGGATTCGAACCTGAGTCCATTCCATTGTCAAATGAATAACATTAGTTGCATAAATATGTATTAGAAATAGTTCATGTCGTTGTTTTTAACCGATAACGATAATTTTATCAAAAATGTATATAACAAATTTTAACTTTCTACAAACAATAATCATTTCCTTCAAGCCCATTCATCAATTTGTGAAGACTTATCACATTTAAGAAAAGAGCTTAAAACAAATTAAGAGTCGTGGTATGGCATGATATCAAAATCAAAAAACAATTAATTATTATATCGTTTTTCGAAATGTAAAATTATTTATTTCTTTATAGTGTACATTGAGTGCCAATTTAATTATAGTATTTGTTTTCTAAGAAAAATATTTTTTTTTTTACTTTTAAATGTTTCTACATTTATTTATTTATTTTTTTAGCATAATTTTCATTTTTGTGTTTCCGATGTTCTATTATTTCAATAATTATAATAAATTTTTTTCTTCTATCGATTGTAAAAAAACTTAATTGCCATTGTTAGTTTTTTTAGTTGAATTCATCTTTAATTAAAATATATATATCACTCACAATGATTCAAGAAAATTGTACAGACCACAATACACACACAATTTTTTTATTATAAAACTATATAACGATAAATATTTTCTTAAGATTTTAAATTATTTTTATTGTTGTTTTGTGACGTTTCAGCCTTAATTCATTGGCTATTCTCAAACTAAAATCTTCACTCACCCCAGTCACACTAATGAAATAATGTTTTATGCATACAACACTAAGAAGTACTTTAGAAGTAAAATAGTAAAATATTTTTGCTGCTCACATGAAAAGAAAAGTTTGATAAATATTTTTCTGGACTTTCGAATGCAAGAAATTAAAGCTCAAAAAAAAAAAAAAATTAAAACACCACAAGAAAATGAACAACAGCAATTTTTTAATATTAAGTTACAACAAGTACTTCCTTGTGTTGTATGCATAAGATAATATTTTAGAAGTAGGACTGGTGGTGAGTGAATGCATTAGGGCCGAAACATCACAAAAATCTTTAAAATAATGTAAAAACATTATAAAAATATTTATTTTAATATAGTTTTATAATTAAAAAAGTCATGGGTGTAATGTGGTCCATATAATTTTCCTCGTTCATTTTGAGAGATATATATCTTTTTTATTTTATTTAAAATGCTTTGTAATCATTTCAATTTTTTAATTGTTTTATTATTTATTCATTGTACTAGCCTTAAGATTTTATGGGCATAATTAAATTAGTTAATAATTTTTTATATAAAAAGCATTCTTTTTCAATAATAAGTAAACTGTTAATACTATTTTACCTTCAATACTTTTTAAAATGAATATTATAAAATTGATTGTTCCTCATTTGTTAATAATGGAAATATTAGCTACAGAATACTTTTTATTTAAACTCTACATAAAATAAATTAGTACTCACCAACTTTAAAATAAATTTTATTTTTTGAAAGAACATCGAATTGATCACAATGAAAATTTTATGTTAAACAATGATTCAGTCATGAATTAGTCAATTTTTAAAACAGTTCAAATGTAATGTATTAATTTGGAACTATCAATTATCAGCAACCAGAAGAGCAACCATTATCTTTTATACCATTATCAACCAGTTTAGTGATCAAGGACACAATAACAGACAGTCCTAATTTCAAAAGGATACAGAATATTCGTTAGAGTGAAATTATTGTTATAGCTTTAATTTGTGATTAATTCTATTTGTGTTTAATTTGTTCAAAGTATATTTATTTATTCTTAATTCTCATCAGAAAAAGAGGTTTGTTATTGATCATAGTTCATTGCATGTATAATCTTTAAAAGAATGCTTGCTCATGGAAGAAAATTATATTAGTGAAGTATTGATTATTTTGAAGTTTGTTCGCAAAAATTACACTAGCATCAAAATTTGATTTAGATGAGTAATAATTTGTGTATAAATAAAAATATTAACTGATGACATAAATACTAGTCTGATAAAAAATCAAAAAATAATTAATAAGAATTATTCTCGACAAGATTAATAATCGTTATTGCAAGACCGAAATGTTTCTCGTTCAAAATTAAAATATTTTCATTTTATTTTTTATTTATATGTCAGGTACATATAATTTAAAAGAAAATTTGTTACAATTTAGAGAAGTAATTAATATATTTGTTTCCCCTAGCAACTTATTCTAAATATTGTATCAAAAACCAAAATGAATTTTTATATTTTAGAGTAAAAATTATCTTTCAAATATTTGTTTAGTAGTTATATATTTTTTTTATTATTACTTATTTTTCTTATTAATAAGTTTATATAAGTTAATACTTATTTTCTGTTGTTTTTTTTTCACTTTGGGAAATTAATTCACCTTATTAATGCAGCTTCACTATTTAATCACTTTTACATTACATCAATCTAGCCCACATTTAGGTCAACTTCATACAATGTAAAAAAGGTTTTCTCATGATAAATTAAAAATTGAACTGAAAACAAAATAAGGTATTGAAGGTTCTGAAGATGAATGTAGCTTCCGAAAACCCGGCAAGGTTAATGTACAAATGTAAAAGTGATTAAATAAAGAAACTAAAATAAGATAGTGAGTTAATGTCTCAAAGTGAATAAACAATAAATCTTTCAATTAATTGTGATATTTTAATAAACATTTTTCTCTTAACCATTATTAAATTTCTGATAATATACCGATTAAAATCAGAATTTTTTTCATTTTTTCTTGTTAAATGAACATAGTGATGTAATACTTCTCCATAGTGAAATATTTGTCTCTACAAATCCTGCATGTGATTGAAACCATTAAATTGTATTGGACTTGTAAATTTAGTATTCAGATCCCCATAAGTTTACAATATATGCTGGTAAATAATATATATCTCCTTTTTAATCTAAACAGCTTGAATTTAGAGGAATAATTAATATATTATTTTTATAGATTCGATGTTTTCTCAAGCAATTAATTCAAAATTTCTCATCAGAGATCAAATAAATAATTTACAGTCAAAATTATCTATCAAATAATTGTGTTTTCTTTAAAACATGTTGTTTTTAACCATTATTAATTTTCAAAAACTAATACCTGAGAATAACAGTAATATAACAATTGAAATCATGAAATATTTTTTATTTTTGAAAGTAAAAATCAAAATGGTGATATAATACTTTTCCTACAAATCCTGCATGTGATTGAAACCATTTAATTGTATTGAATTTCTATATGTAGTAATCACAATCTCTGTGTTTATTTAATATTCACAATTTATATTATATGTAGTAAATAACATTTATCTGTTATGATATGAAATTGGTGAATGACACAATCTTCCTTGTTAAAATATAACAATGTTTGGTTAATGTAGCAAGCATATGTTAAATTTGTGAATTTGTTTTCTAACAACCTGAAGATGGAGGATAACCCCGAAACGTCATTGTATGTGAAATAAATTGTTATATTTAAACAAGAAAGATTGTATAATTCACCAATTTTATATTAGATCTAGAAACTCTTCCAGTAGAGGATCATTAATTTAACATATATCTGTTAAGTCACTTTTTTCTAGAAGAAAAAGGGTTTTTCATATTCCGGAATTGCCTATGTTAATGTTAAAGTAGCAAAAATTTTAATGTTCTTTTCTTTACGCTTGTGAAAATAAAGGTTGGGAAACTATGAAGGAGAGAAAGAAATACTTTATTCATGCTGCCCAAATACATCGGGTTGCTACATTACACAGCATACTGATCAATCCGTGACTGGACAAATATAAGTTACATATTTTTACATGATATAATATAATATATAATAGATACATAACATTTTTTTTTTCCACAGTTTTCTTTTACAATTAGTATCAGTCTACAAACTAATTACAAGTTTTTCAATTTATTCCTTTTTTTTTTTTTTTTTCTTTCCCTTCTATTTCACAACCCCTATTTCATTTGATCAACAAATCCCCCTATATAACAAATATTAAAATATTTAAAATAATAAA
>NW_027106917.1:409963-410357 GCF_000696795.3 Halyomorpha halys | reverse complement strand
AATATTTAAAATAATAAAAAATAATAACTAAAACAAAAAATAAGATATGCGATGCATGCATGCCATCCCACTTCTGGATAAACTCCCATACTCATTAATTCCCATACATGTGATGGTGTATGATTCCCAGGGAATCAAGTATTATATTTTCTGTCAACCTAGCCACATCCTGGACATCGACTCCGAGCTCCTCCATGAAGCTCCTAGTTGTGCTAGGAATCGTTCCACGGGCTCCGAACCAGAGGCCTCTCATGTTGAAGTCTCGTTCTCTGAAGCCCTCACGGGACTTCTCCTTAATTAAAAAGATGCATTTATATTATATGTCCTTCTTTTCCCTATCTACCTTATTTGCCTGGTCAAGGTCGTTATTTTCATATCTCACGGTGGGATCCAG
>NW_027106917.1:403579-409913 GCF_000696795.3 Halyomorpha halys | reverse complement strand
CTATCTACCTTATTTGCCTGGTCAAGGTCGTTATTTTCATATCTCACGGTGGGATCCAGAATGATTGCCGACTTCCCCTTCTTAGGAAAAGCAACAATATCCGCATATCTTGTGGATCCATCCGTATCTACGCAGTAGACCTCATCAAAGCAGGCAAAATCTCTTTCTTTTAGGAGCTTCATTAATTCGTATTTCGCTCTATGATGTCAGCGTGTTATGATCAATTTAACTCAAATTGACAGAATCAGACATTATTTTTTTTTTTTTAATTTACTACCTAAAAGAGGTGCAAAAATGCCATATAAAATTTTTAATTCCAAATTTATGCTTCAATATTGACAAAGTTGTGAAATTATCAATAATTATTATAAACCACTTTATCGTAGTTTTCTTTCTTTCTTTTTTTTTTTTTTTTTTTGTTGGGGTTTTGTTATATTATTAAATATTAATCTAAGACTATGTAAATATATAGATGAATATATGAAGTATATAAGAATCTATAACCAAATAAGGGTCATTATCTGAAAATGCTTAGATTTCACTTCATAAAATCTCATTAATAACAAGTCATAATTTTGAGCTGCAAAAATTCATACCTACTTAGTTGCACGGTACCTTTAATTATGGTTTAAAAAAATCTTTAAAAGGAGGGAATGAAGAAAAAATTCCTGGACATAAACATTTATTTCATTTCTTTTGATTGACTATAATAAGTAATGAGGCATATTTTTTAATGGTATCCTCATGTAAAACTGACTAAATCAATTAGTGAATTAAAACAAACAATCAATCATTTGAAAACAAATTTTTAAAGTACGTCACCTAAGGGGTCAGACATAGAGAGGGAGTAAAAAAAACGATCTGTTTTAATTCTCTATTTACTAGAGAGAGAAAAAAACTTTTTTAAAAATATTTTGCTACCCGACTTCATTGGATTGCCTCATACACTCATACACAGCCTGGTAAAGAACAATTTTTTTTAATCCTATTAATATAAATTTTAATATCCTATTAATAAAAATAAAATTTTGCATTATGCACTAAAGTTATACATGATTTTTTTTTTCTTTTTATTGATTATTTTTTACCTTATACATTTTAATGTTTTCTTTTTCTAGCTTTTTATCGTTCTTTAAGTGTCTTTAATTTTTCAATTATTTCAATTCTAAAAATTTCCACTCTTTTTTTTCCATTAAACATAAAAGTAAATTTGAGTCAAAATAATATAAACATTCAAAATATAGTAAAAAATATATACATATATAAAACCCAACATGGTCGTCCATATTTACTATCTATTAATATTTAAAATCCACTCTAACACATGCATACAAAGAAGTATGTTTTACATATTTTTATATAATGACTCATAACAATCAAAACAAATTTATTCTTTACATAAAAACTCCACCTTCCTGTAATGTTTCGGCCTTTTCTATTGGCAATTTTTATCTTAATCTTTTACCCTAGTCGCAATATTAAAAACTAATTATATGTGAAGAATACATATAAGTAATAACATATTTGTTAATGCCAAAGTTTCGGCCAGAATTTCAAGTCTTCATCATGGCTAAGAACAAGAAACAAGTTAAGATATAATGAGTTTACAACCTAAATTCAGGGAAACATTAAAATAATAATAAACAAATTTGAAAATATACATAACAATAAATTAAGTAGATAGTAGTTGATACTAATAGAAGATAAAATACAATATTGTAGAGGTAAGAATTATACAAAATAAATAATGAAAACAAATTAAAAACAGCCAGTCGTTATTGTTCATTGAAGCGCAAAACCCAGAGGTCATCAATGCCCATGTTTCACATTTTATAATTCAATTTCACGATTTAAAACTCTTTAAATAATTACTTATTTTAGAATTATTTAGTATATGTAACAAACTTTCGGGTTTAAATCTTATTCAAAAAGATATTGCTTTTTAAGAAAATCAAAACCAGTTCTATGTTTTTCTGGTCATCATTTAGGGCATTCGATACACTCGGTCACACTCCCAATCTACTTAATTTCATGGAATAGAAATGACATTCTTCAAATAGGGGACTGACTGTAAGTGTACTATTGCAGTATTAACACTTTGGCGGTAGTTGCTTATTGATCAGATATGCATGAGTTAAATTTCTATGGTCTATTCTTAATCTGGCTATAGTTACCTCCTCACTGTGATTGGAAAGGTTTGATATGGTCCATGGTTTAATCGTTTTTAATTTGCTTGGCGGGCTTTCATTCCACATGACTTGCCAACTAGCTGATATTTCATTTTTCATCAGAAGAATTATTTCTTGGGGTGTCAGAAGGGTCGCGCTCTGACCTGAAAGAGCCAGTGTTCAAGAAAATAAAGAAATAAACATAATGACAGATGTGGATGGAGCTATAAATAATGAGTAATTGAATTGACATAATAAGGTATGTAAGTAATGTCTAAAAATAATAAAAAACAATTTAAATCATCCTATCACAATTGTTTTTCATTATTTTTTTATTACATTTACTCCCCCGACCATCTTTTCCCCATAATACTGCGACAGTACAAATTCATAAAAAAAAAATATAACAAACATTGACTATAATAGAAAAAGATTAAGAATTTTTTTAATTTAATATATGTATTGCAATTTACAACTGTACCTCATAATACAATCAGTAAATTTGATCTCAGTTATAATGGAGTGACACAGGTGAGTAGAGAACTACAATAAAGAATTAGAAATCAAACAGTGCTCTACCTAAATAATGAAAAAATTTTAATTGACAAAATGAGAAATGTGGGAAAGTAAATGATATACATTATACAATGAAAAGCTTGAAAATATTTAGGTAAAATTTACAAAATAAAGAAATGTTTACCTGATGACTTCACTCCGTCCATCTTTTCCTCATATCCAGTTTATATACAACAATATATGTATTATAAATACAAAATATACACATATATAAAATCATATAACATAGTGAAATATTTATATTATCGGAGAATTTTGTCGGGGGGTGCGGTCAGCAAAGAACAACATAAATAAACAAAACCATATTTATTTATTTTATGTCGACGTTTCGACGTGAGTTTCAGGTCTTCATCAGGGCTATAGAACAAGGGCTATAGTACCCCCGACAAATCATTAATCCACGGTCAACTATCTACACCTCATTATTTATATTATCAAATATATGGTAAAATATTTTTGGTGACAGTTCATTACATTGGCATACGTTAGTATTTTTAAACTTAAAAACACACTAGACCAATTTTTACTAATTATTAATGTTATTTTTCCTTCCAGAAAAGTACTTTATTGAGCACTATGTAAAAAATATGTTTATGTAGTCTAATATATTGGGAAGAATTTAACGATCACTGCTTTCAAGACTTGTAAGTTCAGTATAGCTACTATTTTTTTTTTCAAATTATTATGCTATATATTTTAAAATATAATATATTTTACAGGAAAACGTTCTAGAAATTAATAAAATATGGCTAAGTTTCCATCAGTAAAAGGTGCATTTTGCGGATGCTCACTGGAAGAAGGGAGCAAAATAATCGCATACATTCATATGGTAAGTACTTCAAATGATTTGAAGGAATAAGTGAATTAGGAATTTTTATAATATATAATTTTAATTTCAGATCGGTTACACAGGCCTGTTAATAACAGCTATTGTTTTAAGTTGGATGGAAGCAATAGATCCAGAGACTGAATTTAGAAATGAGACATTTTCAGAAAATAGTACAAATCTAACAGAACAACAAATAGATTTATATCATATGGAAGACAGAGTAATTGAAGAAGGTTTTCTAGGTTTGTTTGCATATACTATTATTTATTCAAATATGATCGACAAAAGTTTGATGTATCATCCTTTCCTATTCTCAAAAGTTATGTTAAAGAAGTTGATTAAAGGGTAGAGAGGTCTGTGAAGAAAACATATTAATTTGTATAACTTATTTTTGATTAAATGCCAACATTTCGGTCGAAGTTACCAGCCTTTATCAGGGCCAAATAAAACAAGACAACCATTATATAATAAGATAACAAAAAGTAATAATTAACAAACATTATGAACATATCCGCAGTAAAGTAAGGTTTTTGCTAAAGCAGATGCTCCTCAGAGCAGTATAGTTGTTGTTGTTGGCTGGGGCTTTAGGGCGTAAAACCCTGAGGTCATCAATGCCCATGTTTCGCACTTTATAATTCTATTTCAAGATTTGATACTCTTAATAATAAATAGTACTCTATAATAATTATGAAAAAAATTTAAATAATTACTTATTTTAGAATTATTTAGTATGTATAACAAACTTTCGAGTTTGAATTTTATTCAAAAGGCCATTCCTTTTTAAGAAAACCAAAACCATTTCCACGTTCTTCTGGTCATCATTCAGAGCATCCGATACACTCAGTCCCACTTCCGTTCTATTTAAGTTCATGGAATGGAAATGACATTCTTCAAATATGTGACTGACCTTAAGTACAAGTATTGACATTTTGGCGGTGGTTGCTTATTAGTCAGATATGCATGAGTTAAATTCAGACCTACTCTCAATCTGGCAATAGCTACCTCCTCCCTGCGATTGGAGCTATATAGAGCTATAGAGTGATAAACTACCCATATTTTATCTGAAAATTATTGCCCAATTTAAACTTTGTCAAGAGGTAACCAACCTGTTCTAACTATGGTGGGAGGTCTAAGTTTTCATTTTGTGGGACCGCCATAAAAATGAAAAAAGTCAACCCTACAGGCCGGATTCAAACCAGCACTGCTGCAGTCAAGGCAGTCACTTAACTAACTCGGCTACAAATGACCCCTTGGGCAAACATTTGGCAGTCAAGCTTGATTCTGATCAAATAACCTCCTTGCACAACCATTGGTCTTGTAACAGTACTTCCTTATAAAGTGCTGCATTTGTATTGGTACAGATTTAATTGTTTTTATTTATTTTTTTATAATTTACAATGTATCCATGGAGTCTGTCCCAATCAGTGTTAGTAGCATATAGGAGTTATTTTTTCCATATAGATATAGTTGGCTGATTTTATAATAAGTAGAAAAAAAAGAACCAAATAAAACAATAATTTTGAAAAATAAATGTTTATAAGAGATAATATATCCAACTTAACTTACTAAAAATAATGAGAATTTAAAAGTTAAAAATACGGATATAAAATAAAATAATTAAGTCAAAAGTTCTTAAAATTTAAATGGAAATAATATGATGCTATTTTAAAAGCTACCAAAATTAATCCTTATTAATTTTTATGAATAAATTTACACACATATAAAAATATAGGATTATTTGGAAGTAAGTATTTGTACTAGTGGAGCTCTTTAAAAATACTCATAAGAAAGATTATAATTTTTTTAAATGTTCATAACTCTTTTATAGGACTAAAATAGTCTCCAGAAATGAACATTGGAGCATTAATATTGTATGTATGTATATATAGTTGACCGTAAAAATTGATATATAGGAAGATGGTCAGGGTTGCGGTCATAAGTGAAACAAAAATAGTTTACAACTATTTTATTTTCCAACGTTTCGCCCCACTTTGCAGGGCTTCATCAGGGCTAAAAAGATACAAAATGAAACTATATTAAGATAAAATGATAGAAATAAAAATAAAAAGATACAATGAAAAGAATAAAAAACAAGTAACAAAGGCAAGATTAAAAGTTTCATATAAAAATACGTAAAATATAAAGCTAAAAAAGTACAGGAGATGTATATAAAACAAAAACAATACGGAAAAAAAAAAAATTATATATATTGTAATAATTTTAAAATATTAAAAATTAAATAAAGTGAAGTTTGTTCGTTTTATAAAACTTTTCATATATAAGAGATAACTTGGGCTCAAGTTAAGAACTTTAATATCAAATAGTTAATATAATTTTATTATATAAAAAGACTCTTAATTTTATTATATAAAAAGAGAGACTCTTAATCTCAGGGCGGGTTACTAGCAATCAGAATACAAACACTTTTACTATTAACTTAAATTAATTAATATCTATTTTACAATGTATTCAAATTTAGTTATAACAAAACTAACCAAGTTCACGATCTTCTTTTCGTTGATTCCTTGGTGTCTTCTTTTTTCTTATTGTTCTGTCCTAGGTCAAAAATGGCTTCCTTCTTGACAGAAATTGATGAGAACCTCTTCATACTGAGAGATCATCTCTCTTTGGTGCCACAGACACGACTGCCTCTTGTCAAAAAGAAAACCTTCCTTGAGGTTACATGTAAACATCGATTGTCGTACTGTTGTATGTAGGGATTTTTCCAAATGATTTACTTTCTGAATATTATTCTGTAGCA
>NW_027106917.1:384755-401764 GCF_000696795.3 Halyomorpha halys | reverse complement strand
GAGATAAAATAAACGTCATGAAAGAATAATAAAAATAAAAATAAATAATAATAATGAAATAAAATGACAATAAATGAGCAGAGAGCCATATAGGACAACATACCTGTCCAAATGAATAAGTTGAACAGACAGAAATATAAAAGCGGAAGCGCACAGGAGTGGGGAGGAAGTAACGGTAGAGAAAGTAACGGTTTTAGCCCTGATGAAGCCCTGCAAAGTGGGGCGAAACGTTGGAAAATAAAATAGTTGTAAACTATTTTTGTTTCACTTATGACCACAACCCTGACCATCTTCCTATATATTGGAGCATTAAGTGCTTCAAACCATTAGAGACGAGTCGTTCATAGCACTTACACACTTCATCAGGATTTACAACATGAGTAATATTCCCATTGTACAATTCCAGGCAGTTATTACTCAAAATTCTCAATTGACTTACTGTCCATAGCTTTACAAATTTTAGGTGAATTTTCCGATTCCAGGGAATTGCAACTAAATATATGAGTTATAATTTGAATAAAAGACACAGATAAGCTCAAATTATTTGTATAAAATCATGTCACTACCTACAGAATAAGATCTTAAATTGTTATTTCTATATTGTTATAATTTTAAAAATTATTTAAAATAAAATAAAAAGAATTTTGATAGTTATATAAAACTTATTTCAAATATAAGAGATAACTTGGGTTCAAGTTAAGAACTTTACTACTTAATGGATAATTGAATTTTATTATATAAAAAGACTCTTAATCTCAGGGCGTGTTGTTGCTAGACAATCAGAATACAGACACTTACTATAATTACAATTAATTTAATTAAAATCTATTTTACACATGTATCTATTGTTATGCATACAAAACTAACCAAGTTCACAATCTTCCTTTGATTATCCTTGGTGTCTTCTTTTTTCTTATTGTTCTGTCCTAGCGTCCAAAATGGCTTCCTTCTTGACATAAATTGATGAGGACCTCCTCATCCTGAAGACATTCTTTCTCCTACCCGTCCACACAACGAAATGAATCTCAAAAACTAAAACTTGCCTCGAAGTTCCATGTAAACATCGATTGTCGCTCAACAGTTAGGGATTTTTCCAAATGATTTCTTTTCTGGATATTATTCATTTGCACTATTTCTTGATTTCTATTTTTCCTTTAATTTACTGTATTTTCAATTATGATGGGAAGAGTTAAAATAGTTTTTATGATATTTGAATCTGCTCAACATGGCCTTGATTCAACGGACTTGACTGAAGAATACGTACCGCCATCTTGGTTTTGTTTTGAATCACGAAGTTATTATAGACAATGAAAATTGGTTAGCTTGCTTTTTGGATAAACAAAACAAATGAATATTAAAATGATACATAAAATAAAACATATCAAAAAACCTCTATACATCAAAATATACTATTTACTAAAAAAGAGCATATTACAATATGTAACTCAAAACCTCAAAATTAGATCCATATACCTGTCTTCTAAATAAAATGTGTATCTTTTGTCTCTTTGTATTTTATATCATTAAAAAAACAGCCTTTTTTTGGTTATTTTTAATTATGAGAAATGCTAATTAAAGGCTCAGCTTATTGTTATTAATTAATTTAATTTATTATTCTGTTTGTATCTTTCTCTTTATTTTTAAATTAAAGTGATATTAATTGCTATTAAGTTTTATAATAAATGGTTGGTGTACCTCAGTAAGTGAAGCATCAAATTCGAAATTCCCAAATAAGAGTTATTAATTTATGTTAATTATTTATGATAAAATAATTTTATTATTTCCTTTTATTTTTTTTTCAGCTCTTACTTCAAGTTACTTTAACGAAATGGTGTTTTTAATTCAAGTAGTTTTTGCAGTTTCACTAGTAATAGGAATTTTCAAAGTAAGTAAACAAGTAACTTTAAATACATTATATAATAAATACATATATTTTTATATTCTTTTAAATATTTTAGCAAATTAGCTTCTATCTTCACTCTTTAATTGAGGCGTTCGATCGTAGAACATGGTAACTGCAAAATTGAAAACTTTTATGTAAAATTGTTTCTTAATTAAAATGTTTTATCTTCAACCAGGTGTCACTATAACTCAATATCAACAGTATTCTCTTAATAAAACAAATTTCCTCGAGATTTTTTCAACAATTTCCAAATCATCCTTAAAAAAGACAGTGATGTCAAAAACTTATAAAAAAAAATTAAAAATTAAATTTGTTGAATCAATAAAAGTAATCTATGTATATCTTAAGATGTTCTCTTATTAAATTTATTAATTAACTATATTTTTATTATGTATAAGATTAAATTTAACTTTAAAGCATAAAAATTATCTTTTTTATTATTATTATTTTAAGAAATCAACCACTTCAGGAATATTATTTCCTTAATTTCCGAAATTTTTATTAGTCCTTATTGCCTTAATTTTCGAATTGAAATGTATAACTATTGAAAATTAGGAACTTGTGAAATTTTATTAAATTTTATGGTAAAGTTTTGAGTGGTTCAAAAAGTCAATAATTTTATCCACAGTCTATTTGTTATCCTGCAAAATTGAATGGAGATCTGCTGGTAATTCATACAAAGATTTGAGGGAGTCGTATGCTTGCCAATCAGTTAAGATGTGTTTTACAGTATGTCTGGCAAACAGGTGGAAAATCGCAGGCCATAAGGTAACCGTGGGTCAGGTGTGTAAAATGAAAGCATAATAAGGCGGCAGGAGGTGTACCTATGTACCAGGTCAATACCATACACCTAATAAAAAATTTTGATCTAAACAAATATATGAAAATGTCAAAATTAATAATAGAAAAGGCCGAAACATTACATAGGTGTGGAGTCTATATAGGATTATTTACCATAAAAGTAAAAAATGTATATGTACATACACTAATGTTTTTTATGACTAATATTAATATTTCTTTCTGTTTTCAGAAAAATCTTGATTTAATTTTTTCATGGATACTCCTAGAAATGACTCACATAATCTTTTCTCAAATTCTTGTAACTGTTTATTTTATGGCACTTTACAACGGCATAATGAATCATTCTGTAGTATATCTGTTTTTTGAAGAGATTACCCTTGGAGGTAAGTAAAGTCGAGATTTGGTTCTATCAAAAAATATCACATACCTCAAGGGTTATGTAGTGAAAAATATTAATATATGTCAAAAAATAAAATATATTAGAAATAGCAGTAAGAGAGACATATTTTAAATATCTCTTCTTGCTTTGACTCAGAAAAATTGTAAACATATAAAGTTTAACTATTAAGAAAAAACGGCTGTCCTGAACAGTTTTCGGGTGCATCTGTAAGATGACAATTGTTTTATAAATTAAAAAAATTATTATCTAGGTTTTTGTATAAAAATTTAAACTATTAAATATGATTATTTTTTTGACATTTCATCATTGTTTATTCAGAAGAGTAAATTCATTTTTTTAATGTAGTCTCAAGTGTGGGATATTCATTTGAGAGGTATTTCCGTTAGGAGAGGTTTCACTGTTTATTTTTATAATTAACACTTTTTTGTTTAATGCACAGATATTTTCAATATAACAGTTGTAATTAAGTGTTAAATATTCATCATATAGAGTAACTGGTCTAGACTTGATCAGTAACTATGAAAAAAAAATATGTTAATTAAATATAGATGTTTTCATTTGTTATTTCTCAAGAAGAGTAAATTCATGTGAAATTTTGTAATATAAATTTTGACTGACGTGTACTTGTCAAAAAGATATTTTTATTGACATAAACTCCAATTTTTTTCCTTTATTTTTTTTTTTGTTATAAAACACCAATGTTTTAGAGTCATCCTCCATGATCAGATTCACCTTCTATACAGTTTTTAACAACGTAATAATAAACAATAAATATAATAGCACAATTATTTTTAAAATAAAAATTAATTAAAAAATTAGTATATATTTATTACCTTGTACAAATGAATTTTACTATTTCACAAATGATAATTGTTCCCTCTGTACGTATAATTAAATATAATATATAATAAAATCTATATAATCTTATTTCATCAATTTTTAAAACAAGACAGAGAAAAATGCTTTATTGAACAAGTAATACATAAATCCTGAGGGTTGCTACAAATATAAAGAAGTCAGTCCTAGGATATATATTATTAATACTAACACTAATAATTAACAAAACATAAATACTGACATAAGTGATTAACAGTTATATATAATATTTTTTAAACTTTCTTTTATTTAATTATAATTACATATCATAATGTATTGTTTTTGTTATTTTTTAATGTTTTTTCCTTCTTCTTTTGTTCCTTTATGAACTTATCTTATTTTTTTTCCTTTTCTTCCCTTCTTCTTGTTTTTTTTTCTAACCACATATTTTTAATTCTCTCTATTCACCTCATTTTTATCTCATATTATTCTTTTCCAGGGACTGAACATAAATACGCAATGAATTCTACACATTTAATTTAAATTTATGGAATCATCAAGTCTTTGTGAAAATTTTCAAAATACCCACATAAAAATTGAAATAAAAAAAACTAAGTAGTAAATAAATATAAATTCAGAAATAATTAATGATAAAATAATAGTCATGGTAATAAAGTTACAAAAGTAATAAATAAGTGTACAAAATAGATAAATAAGTTAAAAATAGATAAATAAGTTAAAAAATTAATAAATAGGTTAAAAAAAAATTAATAAGTAATATTAAATATCCTCGGAGCTAATTTCCATACAGATGATGATGAATAATGCCCAGGGAGTCCAAAATAATAATTTCAGCCAAGATCACTATATCCCCAATGCCAACACCTAGATCTTCTAAAAAGATTTTTAAAAAACAAACCTACTTTAAGTTTATATATATAGAAAGGAACATGACGGCCATGTGGGTTGGGGCACAGGTCCCAGTGCGCTTGGTTTGGAACGGTGTGGGTTTGATTCCCATCTGGGGCAGTTAACATTCATTTTTCGGTGGTCCCAAGGAATGAATTTTGAAACCCTCACCTTGGTTAGTACGCGGCAACAACTTAGGTAACCACCAGGGATTGGCAAAAAGGACCACTAGGCCCACTTGCCAGACTTGTTCCCACCACCAAATACCAGTACCAGTACCAGTATATATAGAGAAAAATAATTAATATTGTAATAATTTTAAAAAATATAAAATTAAAATAAAAAGAATCTGAATAGTTTTATAAACTTCTTCAAATATAAAAGATAACTTGGGTTCAAATTAAGAACTTTACTCTTAAATGGATAATATAATTTTATTATATAAAAAGAAAGACTCTTAATCTATTATATAAAAAGAGAGAGAGAGAGACTCTTAATCTCAGGGCGTGTTGTTACTAGACAATCAGAACACTAACACTTTTACTATTAACTTAAATTAATTAATATCTATTTTACAATGAATTCAAATTTAGTTATAACCAAACTAACCAAGCTCACGGTCTTCCTTTTGAGATCCTTGATGTTTTTTTCTTCCTATTGTTTGGCGTCCAAGATGGCTTCTTTCTTCATGCTGGACAGAAATTGATGAAGCTACATCCTCTCTCCTTGAAGCCCCAGACCAAAGAGACTCTTCCCTTACCAAACAAAACCTGCCTTGAGGTTACATGTTAACATCCATTGTCCCACAACAGTTAGGGATTTTTCCAAATGATTTACTTTCTGAATATTATTCATTAGCATTATTTCTTGATTTCTATTTTTCCTTTAATTTCCTATATTTTCAATTATGAGGGGATGAGTTAAAATAGTTTTTATGATATCTGACTCTGCTCAATGTGGCCTTGCCAACATACCGCCATCTTGTTTTTTTGTATCACGAAGTTATTATAAACAATGAAACTTGGTTAGTTTGCTTTTTGGATAAACAAAGCAATGAATATTAAAATGATACATAAAATAAAACATATTAAAACCATTTATACATCAAAATATACTATTTACTAAAAAAGAGCATATTACAATATATATAAAAGTGAGTTGTTCGAATTTTTGTCCACGATAAACTTTTGAAATACTGGACCGATTTACATGCTTTTTTTTTCCAAATGTTCCCTGGTTTCCTATAGGAAGGTTTAAAGCTACTGAAATTCCCTATTTCTCCAGTAGGAAAAAGTTACGAACAAAATTAAACATTTTAATATCATAGCTCTGAAAGTATACAGGTTTTTCACAGTAATTATATACCAATCAATTTATTTATTTCTGAAGAATAAGGAAAAAATATTATTAATTTCTTTAAACGATTTTATATTCACAAAAAAAACAAAAAAAAAAATCAAATCATATTCGTTTGACTGCAGATGTTTTTGGATTGCAGATGAAATCCGCAACAAATAAAAAAAAAAAATCATCCATTGAAATTAGACTGTTATTAGCAAAGACAGGACATGTTTAACTTTTCAATCACATATTTGGAAATCTGGGATTTTGGCTATATATCCCCAACAATTCTAGTGGCTGATTTGAAAGATCATTTAATGCCTTTTTAGTTCTTTATTAGAGCAATAGTATCAATTGACAATATTTTTTAACTTTTCTAAAATGTTAATAAAAAAATGTTATGGAAACTACATATCACTCATGATTTATTTCACAAAATATAATCTATCCGATACAGGAGTTTAGAATATAACATGAGAAAATACATGTTTCACATATTGATTAATTCAAACTCAGGCCATTAATATAATGATTCCTACATAATTGGAAATATATAAGATACAAATTAATAATTATATTTTAATTTATTGTATCTAAGACTTCTGTAAAATTTTTTTTTTTTCCTTTTTTAGTACTAGAAGCATACTTTATCGTGGTGGTAAACAGCTATATGAAAGAGCTAACTCAGGTGAATGAAGAAAACGATGAAGTAATGTCTCCCATAGTGATAAATTCTTCATCAGTTGACCTGCGGTACCCTGAAGACACCAATAACTATGTCCATTAATGTACAAATATGTGATTTCTTAAATTTAACTATAATCTGAGATTAAAATAATTACTCTGGAGTATGATATCCAGGAGTAGATATATAGTATGTATATTTGTTATCAAAAGATAAAGAAGTATTTTGAGCAATGGATAATTTTTGTTTTAGAATTAAGAGGTAGTTGTTATAATTGAATAGTTTAACCCTAGAATAGTATCTTTATTCTACATTAATGGTATTGATGAGTGTATTTTACTCACGTATAAGAAAAAAACTTGTTTACAGCATGAAATCAACATCTAGGATATTTTTTTAACTGTAAGCATATTTAAAAATTGTTTCAATAATAAATATATAGACAGATGTTAGAAAAACATCTTTGTATTGCCACTTACAAAATGTTTTTCATTCCAATTTAATAGATGAGAAACTTTAGTCTTTTTAGTTGGAAAGCTTAGGTAAAAAAGTAATAAAATATTACAATTAAATAGATGAATTCATATATGTATATTATTATTATAGTAACTAAATCATATAAAAAATCTCAATAATAAATAATTAGAATTAGATTATCCATGGAGGTAATTCCCTTCTAGTCCGACTATTCATTATCAAATTGTTTTGACTTAAGGATTCAAAGAGAAATACAAGCCAACATCTTTTTACATATCAGAGTAATTTAATGAGAGCTAAATATTACCCAAGATCAAAAAAGTGATTTAGTACTGAGAATAAGTATCTATATGGGTTAATAAGACCGTATGGGTTGATTTGAATAGTTGAATAAAAACACAGAACTTACATTATACTTTTAACAGAACTTTAACCCAAATTATAAATCTAAATATTCAAAATAAAATTAAGCTTGATACAAAAAAAAGGAATCTGAATTTAGTTCAACTAAAATTTTATGTTTCTGTTCTAAATTTTTGAATGAATTTTCCGTTGGAATAAATAGTTAATATTGTCTTTGTTTCATATTGTGGACTTACTTGACTTGTGATTGCTTATTTCCTCGATTTTTTCTCGTAATTTAATTTTTTTTCATATTAAAATTTTTAATTTACTATAATATTCTTTGATTAGACTTAATTATAGAATTATATTTAATGTTTTTTTACTTCAGCCATTTATGACTAGAAATACAAATGTTATATTTTTTTTATATTATTATTATTATATTATACAAATGTAATTTTTAGATGGCGCCTACAGATTTAAATAGGATAATCCAAAATTCATTTGATAGTTTACTACTTCCTAATCAAAAGTTTACTAGGAATGTATAAAGTCATGCAGATAAAATTTTGGATTAAATAAAATAAAAAGAGTTCTTTCTTAGCCAAAGCTAACTTCCTACGAGTAATTACTCTATGCATAGCCAAATTAAAAAAATTCTTCTTTTGTCTTGAGATTGCGATATTTTCTCCACTTCAAAAAAACTTTTTTAAAATCAGACAACATATAGCTAATGTTAGATTATTTGATTATCTAATTTTTAATGATATCAGGAATAATTTGAAACAAAATAACACCTCTATATGATGAAAACTAAATTTTTTAATTTTTTTTGTTTCTTTTTTAATAGTAGAGGTGTTAACTGTTGAGTAGTTTCATGCTCTACCAAGGATATAAATGTAACCTTCTCGGAATGAAAATAATACCATATGCTGAATTTTACTTTTTCACTTGAATAATATCACTTATAGCTGTTCCCATTATAAAAAAAAAATATTAGTGCATGTACTTTGTAATTTTTACACTTGTATTAATTTACTAATGATATTATCTTCAGTATGAAACAGGGCCCAGAAGGATAAATTAAAAATAAAAATATAGGAAATTAAATTATTTTTAAAAACACTAAAATATCTCTGTATAGTCTTATTATATTTTGATTTATTTTCTCCTCTTTCTGTTCAACTTTTTATTTTTATTGAATTTGTTTTTGTACATTCTTTACTTTACTTAATTCAGGTATGTTATAATACCATTTGAAGTATAATTAATCATCAATAAAAATGGATAAATCATTAAGTAATAAATAAACTGTTATTTCACTATCTTATCTATATCAACCTTAAAATTGATATTTCATATGATACAACCAGGTACTTCCAAATTAATGAAAGGTATTAGGTACCCAGTATAATAGAGAATATTTAAACACATGTGTAAATATTTACATATTTAATCTTAAATTTACATGTTATTTCAAAAACATTAACAAGCACTAACAGGATGAACTACTACAAAATATAAATTCAAAATTAAGTGATTAAATTTGATGTCAAGAATATGCCCCTACTTCATTTTTTTTATTTAAAATTTACAATTTTTAATATAACAAAAAATTAATTAATTTAATTATACAGTTGTCTTCAAATCATTACTTTTACTTTTATAATATTTTATACAAATATTTGAAACATCTATATTTTCACTAATGCATTTTACATGAAAGTTCTACCACCTCCTTCCATTAAATCATTACAAGCAACTGAGTTTACTAAAAACTAACTTGTTATAATTTTTTTAAAGCTTTATCATTCCAATAAACTCATTTTAAAGCTTAGATATTCCTTAAGATTATTTGAAATCTATACAAAGTTTTGGGAATTCTCAATATTAAAAAATATTATTTTATTCCTAAGTTTCATTAATAAAACCTAGGTTTACTGATTATACACTTATAAGTTTACTTTTAAATTTATTAAAAAAAAATTGAAACAATTATTATAATACATGTATCATTTTGTTTTTAAAACTACTTATTCTACCAAACAAGAATTAAATATGTGGAAAAAAAGTCAGTTATATAATAGATCCTTGCTTAATTTAATTTAACGCATATATCAGACAAAATTTGAAATGCAGTACAAAATTTAATGAATGGGTGATATGTACATTAATATATGATAAAGTTTAATTCAATGGACCAATTTAAAACAATTCTTTAGATACCTTATTTGATTTAAGTGTGTAATTACTCCTCAAGTATTTAATTGTGAGAATAAAGTCAGTTATTTTGTTTTATGTTACCGAACTTAGTGTTATCTCAGAACTTTATTTATTTATTTTGCTTTTTTTCTTCCAGTTAAGTAGGGTCCTAATGTAACAGAATTTGGCTTTAAAACTAACCATTTGTTAATAAAGTTATATTAATTTTTTGAAAATCATTTATCATAAGAATGAATGGTAAATCATGTATTGAAATGAATATATTCATATAATCACGTATTCACTGATTTTTCAAAAAGTATCATTGGTCCACTTTTATTTTTCAGTATTTTCTTATAATTTAGAAATTTTACAATCTAAATTATTTTTATCACACCTCAGCTCTTATGAACGAGTAATTTTTTTCTAAAAGGAATTTGGATTATTGGAAATTGATAAATAAAAGAAATATTTAATTTAATTAAGAGATATTTCTCTCAATCAAATTGCATTTCTTGAATGATAAAATCATCAAAATTTCTAGAATCCAAGAAGTTTCATTTCTAACTGGAGCCAGAGTCTCAATTTTTTTAACAATTCAGTGTCCTACAAGCCATTTCAATCACAAAAGGTAATTATTAAATATTTGTATTTATCATTACAATTAGTTCAGGATTTCCTTCATATTCATCCTAAATTAGAAAATAAATTTAACAACAAATTATTTAAATAAAAATATTTTATTTGTTTACTGAATGCACAGTGTATGTTGGTATTTATATTATTGATATCAACTTATATTTAAGTTAACAGAAACAGCAGCAATGACAATCTATGGATTCAAATGTAAAGGATGAAAATCGGGAAATAGCCTTTTATTAAATTTCACTGTAGTCTTTTTTGGTGTTTTCAAACAAAATTAAAGACCTTTCTAAGATAAACTTTGTCTGTAAAGGTGAAAAAAAGTGAAGATGACGTCGTGTGAGGTCTGTTCCAACAACCACTTCTGACTGTCCAGAGCATGCGTAGTACGGGGTTTTGCCCCTCAAAACCTGTACTGCGCATGCTTCGTACAGTTCCGAACCGTCAGAAATAGATCTTGGACTCAGACCTATGGTGATGGAACCTGTACAACAAATACGCATTATTTTTTCAATTAATTTTCCTATTTCAATATATTTATGGAACTAAGAAATGAGATAGTACTAAATGAGTTCTCATAATAATATATTGATATTAAAAACTTTTGCTAATGTAAGTGTTGCGCCCCCCCTCCTATTATATAATTTATAATAAAAGTTAATGCTAAATTCTTTACAGATCTCATCATGCTTAGTAATTTAATTATCGCCTTATTGTTTTAATATTATTTTATAATTATAACAATTCATTGACAGATAAAATAAATGCTAAACTGTTAGTATAGTAAAGGGAAGGTTACAACAGTATTCCAGATTGGAAACGTGACGTTGTTGTCTCATTTGTGGCTATTGATAAAAGTTGGCTTAAGTAGTGAAAGTCGATAACACGTAATAGTAAACGCTGAAAAGTAAATATGAAGCTAAAAGCAAATTCTAAAAAGGTACCTCTAGCACCTTTAATACTTATTAAGTACTTAGATCTAGAAGTACCTATTGAGTGGTGTGAAGAAACAAAGTTGTCTATTGAAAATGGTAAAGTATTTTCTTCAGAACCATTTGTATTTCGCTACTTCTGCAATAAAGGTACCGAAAAACAGGTTTATGGCTCTACACCACTTCAGAAATGTGAGGTTGACAGTTGGATAACGTTTTCTTTAGGTCCATTGTCTTGTGATAAGAAATACATGGAATGTATAAATTATCTGGATACGACTCTTTCTTCTGTCACTTACCTGGTTGGTAATATGTTGACTGCTGCAGATGTATCTGTCTGGTCTAAACTGGTTACTAACAAAAGTTGGAATGGTTTGGTAGATGATGGAAAGGTCCCAAAAAATGTTTACCGCTGGTTTTCACTTATTGGAAATTTACCATGCGTCAAGAGCGCAATGAATTCGCTTCCAGCTGAAGCAACTCTTTTAGAAAAAAAGGAAGATGGTGTGTTTTCATCTAGAAAAGAAGAGGGTAAGTTTGTTGAATTGCCTGGAGCTGAAACTGGAAAAGTGATAGTTAGATTCCCTCCTGAAGCCAGTGGTTATTTACACATAGGGCATGCTAAAGCAGCCTTACTGAATCAGTATTACAGAGATGCCTTTAAAGGTAAGCTCATTATGAGGTTTGATGATACCAATCCTGCTAAAGAAAAAGTCGATTTCGAAAAGGTTATTCTTGAAGATTTACAATTATTAAAAGTGGATTACGATATTTTTTCTCATACTTCAGACCACTTTGATTTAATTCTTGAAAAGTGTGAATATCTTTTAAAAAATGGTAGAGCTTATGTTGATGATACAGATCCAGAAATTATGAAACAAGAGAGGGAACAGAAATTAGATTCTAAAAACAGGAATAATACAGTTGATAAAAATATGGCCATGTGGTCAGAAATGAAAGCTGGTACGGAAAAGGGCCAAAAATGCTGTGTTAGAGCCAAAATTGATATGCAATCCTTGAATGGCTGTATGAGGGATCCCACTATTTATAGATGTAAGAATGAACCTCATCCGAAAACTGGTTCAAAATATAAAGTTTATCCTACTTATGATTTTGCCTGCCCTATTGTCGATAGTATCGAGGGTGTTACTCATTCTTTGAGAACAATGGAGTATCATGACAGAGATGAGCAGTTCTTTTGGTTTATAGATGCTTTAGGTTTGAGAAAACCATATATTTGGGAATATTCTAGGTTGAATATGACTAATACTGTACTTTCTAAGAGAAAATTAACATGGTTTGTCGAAAATGGACATGTAGATGGCTGGGATGATCCGAGGATGCCAACTGTAAGGGGTGTGCTTCGAAGGGGAATGACTGTTGAAGGCCTCAAACAATTTATAACAGCTCAGGGATCTTCTAGATCAGTAGTGGTTATGGAATGGGACAAAATTTGGGCTATTAATAAGAAGGTTATAGACCCTATTGCACCGAGATATACAGCAGTTGACGCTGTTCATAAGGTACCCGTTATTATTGAAGGTATTTCTGAGCAAGATGTTAAAGCAGCGAAGCATCCCAAAAATCCCGATGTTGGAGAGAAAACTGTCTGGCTTGCTCCTAAAGTATGGATTGATGAAGCTGATGCGATCCTTGTAAAAGAAGGTGAGAATATTACTTTAATCAACTGGGGGAACGTGACTATCAAAACAATAATAAAAAAGAATGATAAAATTGAAAAAATATTGGCTACTCCTAACTTTGAAGACAAAAATTACAAGAAGACTTTGAAATTAACTTGGTTAGCAGATACTCCTCGCGCAAAGTGTGTTGAATGCATCTGTGTGTATTATGATTTCTTGATCAGCAAACCGGTATTGGGAAAAGATGAAGATTTTAAAAAATATATTAGCCATAATACTAAAACCGAAGTAAAAATGATCGGAGATCCAGAGCTAGCTAATGTAAAAAAATCTGAAATTATTCAACTACAGAGGAAAGGATTTTTTATTTGCGATGTACCCTATTCTGAACCAAGTATTCATACTGGAAGAGAAATGCCCATTGTTTTGTTCTTTATACCTGATGGTCACACGAAAGAAATGCCTACGGTTATTCCAACTTCTTTGAAATCTAAAGAGGAAAAACCTATTATAAAATCTGAGGCCAGGGATAAGGTTGTACTTAACCAAGAAATATTAGAACAAGGAAATAAAGTTAGAAACTTAAAGCAAGGAAAGGCTGAGAAAAAGATTATTGATGAACAAGTTAAAAAATTGTTACAACTGAAAGAAGAATTTAAAACATTGACTGGTCAAGCTTGGAAACCTGATTTAGAATTAACTAAAAATGAGTCTAATATTGTAAAAAATGAGCCTAATGATTCTGTGAAATCAACAGTTGCCGAAGATCCACTATCAGTGCATAATAATATTGTTGAACAAGGTAACAAAATAAGAAATTTGAAACAGCAAAAAGTTGAAAAATCATTAGTCGATGAAGAAGTCTCCAAATTGTTAAAACTAAAAGGTACTTTTAAGTCGCTTACTGGTGTCGATTGGAAGCCTGATATTGATATAAAAAAATTTTCTAACAGTAGTGTTCCAAAGGAAAGTTCAACTGACTCAAAACAAGAAGATTTGAATAGCAAAATATCCACACTTGGTGATAAAATTCGAAGTTTGAAAAGTGAAAAAGCGGACAAAGCAATAATCGCTGACCATGTTAAAGAATTGCTCTCGCTCAAAGCCGAATATAAAACATTGGTAGGAAAAGAATGGACTCCTGCACCGAAGGCAAGTGGTGACTCCAATCCCAATTCTTCCAGTGTTACAGGAGTGCTGATTAAAATTAAAGAACAAGGAGACAAAATAAGAAAATTAAAATCAGACAAAGCATCCAAAAATATTATTGAAACAGAAGTAAAATCTTTATTAGAACTTAAAAATGAATATAAAACATTATCTGGTAAAGAATGGACCCCAGATACAATAAAAGACTTAGAGAATAAAACAGCTGATAGTGGAAAGTCTGCGAACATAAGTAATGAACCCAAATCACAAACAGACACCAGTACAATAGAATCACATATAAAAACTCAGGGAGATTTAGTTCGAAATCTGAAAACATCTGGAGGTACAAAAGAGGCTATCAATGAAGCTGTTCAAAAACTTCTCAATTTGAAGGCTGATTATAAAAATCTGACTGGCAAGGAATTTATTTCAGAAAATCAAGGACAGAACAAAAAAAGCAGCAAACCTAAGAAAGAAAAAGCTGAACCGACCAATGTGCAAAAGGGTTCTAAGAAAAAGGAGAGTTCTCCTGTTGAAAAGGAGAAGGAGAGTTCTGTAAAAAAAATAACGCGCCTTGGGATTGAATTTTCAAAACAAGACAATCTGCCCGAATGGTATTCCCAAGTTATTACAAAAGGAGAGCTTATAGAATATTATGATGTTAGTGGTTGTTATATTCTAAGACCTTGGTCGTTTGCAATTTGGGAAGCACTTAAGGAGTTCTTTGATAATGAAATCAAGAAATTAGGCGTAAAGAATTGTTATTTTCCCATTTTTGTTTCACGGTCTGTATTAGAAAAAGAAAAAGACCATATAGAAGATTTTGCCCCGGAAGTAGCTTGGGTAACCAAGTCGGGAGATAGCGACTTAGCAGAGCATATCGCCATTCGTCCAACAAGTGAAACTGTTATGTATCCTGCGTACGCCAAGTGGATTCAGTCCTACAGAGATTTACCTATCAAGCTTAATCAGTGGAATAATGTTGTTAGATGGGAGTTCAAACACCCTCAGCCCTTCTTGAGGACGAGGGAGTTTCTATGGCAAGAAGGTCATACAGCTTACGCTGATAAGAGTGAAGCTGAAAAAGAAGTTAGGCACATTCTCGATTTATATGCTAGAATTTACACTGAACTGCTTGCTATACCTGTAATGAAAGGAGTAAAAACGGCAAAAGAGAAGTTCGCAGGAGGTGAATACACTCTCACTGTTGAAGCGTATATTTCTGCCAGCGGTAGGGCAATCCAAGGAGCTACTTCCCATCATCTTGGACAAAATTTTTCCAAAATGTTCGAGATTATTTATGAAGACCCAGAAACACAAGAGAAAAAGTACGTATTTCAGAATTCATGGGGTTTCACTACAAGGACTATTGGAGTGATGATTATGGTACATGGTGATGACAAAGGATTGGTATTGCCTCCCCGAGTAGCTTCTGTTCAAGTTGTCATCGTGCCTTGTGGTATAACTGCCACCCTGTCTGAAAGTGAAAAAGAGAAACTTTTAAAAACATGCCGTAACGTTGAGGTAGAACTGAAAGAAGCAGGTGTCAAAGTAGAAGGGGATTACAGGGATAACTATTCTCCAGGGTGGAAATTCAATCATTGGGAACTTAAAGGTGTCCCAATTCGTGTCGAAGTTGGCCCTAAGGATTTACAGTCAAACCAAATTGTCGCAGTGCGTAGGGATAATGGTGCCAAAGCGACAATATCAATGTCAGGCATGGTGAATTCTATCAAAGCTCTTCTAACCAATATTCAAGACAGCCTCTTACAAAAAGCCACTAAAGAATTCAATGATAAAATAGTACTATGCAAAAATTGGAACGAATTTTGCCAATCATTAGACAACAAATGTCTTCTATTGTCTCCATTTTGTGGTGAAATTAAATGTGAAGATGAAATAAAAGAAGGAAGCACAAGAGCGGATAAAGACATCGATACGAATGCTCCGTCTATGGGAGCCAAAAGTCTTTGTATTCCTCTCGAGCAACCGAATCCTGGTATTTCTGATGAAGACAAATGTATCAATCCTAAATGTACTAATAAGCCGAAGAAATATACTCTATTTGGAAGAAGTTATTAACCATTGGATTGCAAATACGGATAAAAAGGAACTTGAAAAAATTCTGTTTCTTAGTTAAAGCAAATACTCATTATGAATATGGTTTCAAGGACTTATTTATTGTCAGAATATTTATTTGTTCATATGTAAATAGAAAAAGATTTTTTTTTTTTAATTTTTGGCAGAAAAGTTAGCAAAAAAGTTCTTCAGAATAGACTTTGATGCCTGTACCATGACTCATTTTATATTATATTAAATAGAACTTTAATGTTTGGTAGATTTTTTAAAAAATAAAATCTATTTTCCAGTAGTCAATATTGTTCATATTATATCATACAAAATCATATGTTGTATTAATTTGCTATTTATTAAATATCCTTGTTTCTTACATATTAAAATCTTGTAATTTCTTTTATGAATTATCTTAGTTTTAGCAAAATTCTAATGTTCATGTTCAGTATTAGAATTCTGAAAGTTCTCCTAAACATCTGATCCTATAAATAAAATAACAAAAATTTTGCAAAATTTGTTCACTGGTTATAAAGCAGTTGTAATTCATTATTTATTGATCATCATAGTTTAATATTATCCTTTGTAATACATAATCCATTATTGTTATTTATTTATTTTATTTTTTTATATTGTCGGAATGTTAATAAATATTTTTATATCAAAATAATAAATCTTTAATATTTTAATGGAA
>NW_027106917.1:382268-383285 GCF_000696795.3 Halyomorpha halys | reverse complement strand
AGTAGAGGACAGTAAGGGAGGGTATGAAGGAGGCGTTTGGAACCAATAAGAATGGCATTCGTTTTTTAGGCACTCAGCTTCAACATCACTCAACTTTTACTTACCACTATTTGAATAGTCTATCTTCATTTTCCTGTATATATAAATTTATTATATATGTGTACTGTATTCACTTTTTTTTTATAAAAAATGAAGGGTAAAAAAGAAAAAAAAAATCACTTCATGAATTTAAATTTATTTTCATAAAATATATATAAAAAAAAAACATAACGAAAATAAATTTATTTATTCTGGGATTAGTGTCTGTGAATAGTTAGACCATAATTAAGTCAGACTATTTCAATGAGGATAAAATGTAGGTGATATCAATGATCTCTTGTTGGTTCATCGATATGATGAATTGAATCAACTTTGGGCTGTTTTCCAGAAAATTGTAAAAAAAAAAGTGTGAAGTTGATTTTGGCATAAAAGTTATGAAATTTCGAGAAAATACTTTTCATTTTTGAGCTAGGCTCACATACACTTACCATTTTGGTTGTTTATTTGGATTTCGAACATTAAAATTCTTATTTCCATTGAAAACACGAATTCAAATATTTTTTATTAGAATATTTAATAATATATTATATTGATTTATTATTTTAATCTTCATTATATACAATTTTTAATATTACTTTTTTTTTTAATAATAAAATTATATCTGACCACAAATTTTTTATTATATAGAAAAATAAAACTATACAGAAAACAAAAAATCAATTATATTAAACTTAAACAATGTCAACATAAATTAAACTAATAAAAATGATATTCTTAGACTTTTTTCTATTTAAATTTTCTTTTGCCTTGGTGCTATAATCGATACTGTCCTGTACAGAGGACTTTCTGTTCAAATCTCTCGATTCTGCTTTTTGGGATACCTGTTAGAGTCCAGGTCTAGCAGATATATAATAATAAAATTCAATTGTTTAAATATATAAAAAGATTATACATAAAATAAAATTGAATATATTATAG
>NW_027106917.1:379914-382135 GCF_000696795.3 Halyomorpha halys | reverse complement strand
AAAATCGAATCCTAAAGACTTATAATATAATTTGGAAACAAATTCTTTTTTATTTTATTTGTTTTGCTATTGTATATTTTAGTTTATATTAAAACATCATTCATTTATATTATCAATTTATTGTTTAAATAAATTAATTAGTATCCAGGTTAAGTCTCAAAATATTCTTTTTGATTTCTTTCTGATTAAATGTCCAATGTCTCGGCCAATTCAGCAATCTTCAAGGACAATCTTAAATATAAATTTACACCTCACATCCAATTATTTAAAAACTTTTTGCAGACTATTTTTCCCAGGTCATTAATTTCAGTCAAAACACCCTATGGAACAATAAAGTAATGGGAAATCATATTATTTATTAATATGCATGCATTAGCTTATGTCTATTTATGTATTTTGTCACTATTCCATTAATTTTTAAAATTTTTGATTAAATTAACACTATTATCATTTTCTTATTAAAATTTATAGCCTGCAAAAAGTTTTTTAAATAATTGAATACGAGATATGAATTTATATTTAAGATTGTCTTTGAGGATGGCCGAAATGTTGGACTTTTAAAGAAACAATAAATAGTGTTTTGAGACTTAACTTAGATACTAATTAATTTATTCATTGAATGCTTTTCTAAAAGCTTGACTTAAGGAAAATAAAATCATGTTTTTTTTTTTTTATAATAAGTTTTATTCGTAATTTATGTTGAATATTGGTAGTGGAATATGTATTTATTCTTAGGGATTTTCCTGTAGAAGTTGAAAACCACAAACATTATCAGGCTGTCTAAAACTGAAACAAGGAGGTTTAAGAAAAGAAATTTAGTTGAAAAGATAACATATTTTTAAAATTATATTCATTAAAATCTATAACTTATTCAATATGACGTAATAAGATGAACACTCATGTAATGAAATGAGGCATTCGGTTGTTAAATATAGTATTTTACATTTTTTGTTAATTGGAGTTTTTAGTAATATTTGAATCCTTAAAGCTGATTTCATAGGTTTTTTAAAGAATGTGTTGGAAATTTCTTTTTTTTTTTTTTTTACAATAATATTAGTATTAAGTTATGGAAATTGATAGCTGTTTAAAAGTACAACATGTTAACTAACAAAAATGGTCACCTGACACATCTTTATTTCTTAATGATAAGAAAATAAAAATCTAATATGAAATTGGTGAATGAACACAATCTTCCTTATCTAAATATTGTAATATCCTCTTTTTTAATAAATAGTTGATATTTATAGATAAATGATTTTAATTACGTTTTTATATTTATTTAGATTGTTTCAGTATTGTTTATTTGTTATTTTAAATCAAAAAGCAAGCTAACCAGTTTTCATTATCTAAAATAAAGACACTTTTCAAAACAAGAAAGCATCATCGTGGAGAAGAGATCAACAATTATCAGGGGAAGCTGTGTAATTGGTTAGTCTTGTTTCTAAGTAGAATTTATTTTATTAGTAAAACGTCTAGTAATTAAATTAAAGTGTTATTAGTACTAAAGTGTCGTCTGTTCTGATTGCCAGGAAACACGCCCTGAGAAAAGTCTCTTATGTTATAAAATTATATTATCTGTTAAATATTAAACTTTTTAATTTGAACTCAAGCTATCTCTTGTATATTTGAAATTAGTTTAAAACGAATAAAATTCTTTTCTTTTATTTTAAATAATTTTTGATTATTACAATATATTAGTTAATTTCACAGACAATGACGTTTCGGTGTCATCCCCCATCTTCAGGTTGTTGCTATATTGTCCTGTTGCAGCATAATATGAAGATTTTACAAGAATTTGCTATTAATAATATTCATAGGGTCTTCATTCATAACCATATTTTTATATTCTTAAATTAATGATATAGCAACAACCTGAAGATGGAGGATAACCCTGAAACATTGTTGTCTGTGAAATAAACTAGTATATTTAGATAAGGAACATTGTGTTCATTCACCAATTTCATATTAGTTTCTAGAAACTCTTCCAGTAGAAGATCATTAATTTAAGAATATAAAAATATGGTTATGAATGAAGACCATATAAATATTATTAATAGCAAATTCTTGCAAAATCTTCGTATTATGCTGCAAGAAGATAATATAGCAACAACCTGAAGATTGGGGATAACCCCAAAACGTCGTCTGTGAAATAAACTAATATACTAAATAATTCAAAAACACTATCCAAAATTATAGTCTCAAAACATTTATTTCATTCACA
>NW_027106917.1:378956-379378 GCF_000696795.3 Halyomorpha halys | reverse complement strand
TATATTATAACTATTTTTATTTCTTCTTTTTATTCAATTTTGTATATGATTTTCTTTTCACTTATATTTAGATAATTTTAACCCTACCTTAATTTACTTTTTTTTTCCTATTATCCTACAATGTCAAAATATTTTTAGTTGTTTATGTATCTTTTTAACCCTGATAAATCTCCAGGAAGTGGGGCGATAATCGGCAAATAAATGGTTGTTAACTATTTTTTGTTTCCTTTTCACCTCACCCCGACCACCTTCATATTTAAAAAAAAAACTGTCTTTATATGGATATATAAAGATATGGTGGTGTATTAATTGTTGATAATCTTATAGAGGAAAATTAAATGTTAATGATTTTAAATTTTTTAAAAAAATAGGCTTTTAACTTATAATAAAGAAAATGACCTGGGCAGAATAGCCTGCAAAAG
>NW_027106917.1:374953-375530 GCF_000696795.3 Halyomorpha halys | reverse complement strand
TCCCAAATTTTAAATCCTGCCTGTTCAATCATTTATTTAATAAAAAGAAAAAAACTGTCTTTATACTAAAATTTGTATACATATAATATGTACATCTTTAAAATTCTTATGTTAAACATTTTTCATTTTTCTCAAAATCTCATAATATTTGACTAATGGCAGGTTAATTGGTACTTGGACTATACAATACCTCCAAAACTTGTTAGTAGTCAGATTAATTTGTATTATATGCATATTATATAAAACAAAGTTGTAATTCAAACAATAATTATTATATATTCATTATTATTTTACCTTGTATGCTCCATATAAAAGAACCAAAGAAAATACTGTTGTGGTGAATATAGATTGTTCCAAAAAAAATAAACCGATAAAATCTAAAACAAAGAAAAAGAACAATATAATATGGCATTTTTGAAAAAAAAAAAAATACATTTAGGTTTGAGGTTCTGGGAAATTTTTCCTCAATCTTTCTGATTGATTATTTTTCCACCTTATTATTTATATAAACCTCATGATAGTAAAATTAGTAAATTGACGAATAATATGTATAAATATATAATAATAAAATATAATA
>NW_027106917.1:373322-374903 GCF_000696795.3 Halyomorpha halys | reverse complement strand
TGAATGAAATAAATGTTTTGAGACTATAATTTTGGATAGTGTTTTTTAATTATTTAGTAAACAATTGCCAGTCTCAAGAAAGAAATTTAAAGATTATAAATAAACTAATATATTTAAATAAGAAACATTGTGTTCATTCACCAATTTCATATTTAGTTTTTAGAAACTCTTTCAGTAGAAGATTATTAATTTAAGAAAAGAAAATCTTATATTTTAAATGTCAGGGATAGTTCTGACTAGGGCTCTTTTGGTGATAGTTATGATGAAGACCCAACCTATGGTTTCATGGATGAGTGCAAACAAATCGGATTCAAGTTACACCTAAAAAAAAAATATTTGTACTTCTTGACTTATTTTGAAGTAAAACATATTTACACTACATAGAAGTTTTACAGAATCGTCTTCATTAAGCCTACATTACAAAAGTAGATTTTTTACTTTTATTTCTTTAACTATGACTTTAATTATGAAGTATGTGGTAATTGGACTTGGTCAAACATATTCACAATGTGTAATTTGAAATTAACTTATAAATCATTTGTTATATATTACAAAAAATGCAAATTTGTGTTAAATTGAACAATGTCTGCTGCAGTTACCATGTTTTACACCAACTAAGTCTATTATGATAGTATCTACTGTCGTAGTAGCATTAGTATTATAGGTCTTGTGTGACAGTTGACAGTACGTGAAGCGGTGGTTAAGCTACTGTCATGTAAAAACATTTTTATACTGTAACAAAAAAGACAAATCCCACTATTTGTGAGATATTATATTTTTACAACCAAGTGTCTCAAATGTTGTAAAACATGGTATCTAACACATAACAAGGTAATTGGAACTCGTGCTTGAATGAAAAACATGGTATCTGCAAGTATACCTCCACTATTATTTGTTCTTACAGTCACAAAAAAAATGTAATGATTAACAGCTAGTAAAAGTTTTATTTTACAATAAATTAAAAATAATTGTTTAATATAATTTTGTGATTCGCTGGAGCTAAGTACCAAGTTATCCTTGAAACTTATTAATCCATTCCCTCTTGCTTTTATTTTGTCAGATTACATGTTTTACGACCAAATTCCTCAAATGGTAAATAAAATCTTTACTTTAATTTAAGTTATGGCTAACCTGAAAATGCAGCGAGTCCCAAAAAGTATTCCCAGTACTGTATCGTAATTGCATTCCAAATGAAATTCCATGCACCATCAATTAGGGATGCTAATTCATATATTTGCCAGGCCATCACAAAATTAGATTTTTCCTATTCAGCAAAATTAAAATTTATGTTGATAGCTTTTATTAATTTATTTTATATGAAATGGTGGTCAGGAATTACTCCAAAACAATTAAAATCAAATATATTATTTTAGAAATTTCATTAGTGCCAAAAATAAATTTCGAGAGAATTAAAAAAACAACTAAATTCTATAAACTAATTTTAAGTTCTATAAAATAAATTCTAAACTTTAAAATTAGGAATTACTCCAAAACAATAAAAATCTAATTTTTTTTTTCATTTTTATATATGGTTACAGAATACAAATATATAATACAATACATTATATATATATATATATA
>NW_027106917.1:370371-371437 GCF_000696795.3 Halyomorpha halys | reverse complement strand
TATATATATATACAAATTTACATGATATCTTCGTTTGCCGTATGGCATTATAAGATGAGCAAACATGGTCCGCTGAAGGCGGTTATACACTGGTGTCATGATAGCTGGGGGACTTACAAGAAATGGGGGAGGGGCCATTTCCGATGCCATTTTTCAATTTCAGGTGCATTTTAAATATTGCTCTATCTTAAAGTCTCCTCTTCCCGTTTTAAGCTATTATTTCAAAAGTGATATAGGGCCGTTTCATTTAACCGTGAATTCAAATTCATTTCTACATTAAACAACAAATTACTAAAAATCAATTTTTTTTTTCTTCTTACCTCCTGGAACAAAGAAAGGCATTTACAAATATATACGTAAAATTAATTTTTCATTATTCCCAAAAAATTAATTTTGAGAGAACTAAAAAAACAATTAAATTCTGTAAACTAATTCTAAATTCTAAACTTTACTATTAGGAATTACTCGAAAACAATAACAATCAAATAATTTATTTTAGACACTTCATTAGTGCCAAAAATAAAGTTGAAGAGAACACAAAACAAAACTAAATTCTATTCTATCTCTTCTTTAATTTTTTTTTTTATGTAAGTTACGTATTCTATCATTTAATTTATATTTATGTTTTCTAAATTATATAATTCTTATAATTGTTATTATTATCATATTTTTATATCTTTTTTTTGTATTTCGTGTATATAAAAAACTGTTTTTAACGCTCGTCTCCCCTCCATTCTGTCTGTATACTTCCACTTTTTTTAATTTTTTATATAATTATCATTGTCTATTTTAATATTTTAATATATATATACACACACACACATACACACACACACACACATATATATAACCCGGGGTGGACCAAAACTAGATTCAAATCCAGGCGCGACGGTTCCTAGAATAGGCGGCGTACTGGTCAGCGTCTGTTCCTCAGGTTAGAGGCGGCTGTTTCGTAACCTGGCAGGAGGTATAAAATGCGAAAATACTATGAAAAGTATGGAAGATGGAGGTAACTGTGCTACGGTGCAGGGGCACGGAACCCCAGTACCGGCGCCGATTGGGAATG
>NW_027106917.1:367085-370321 GCF_000696795.3 Halyomorpha halys | reverse complement strand
TAATAAAATATAATAAATAATTTAAAACTAGGTTAATTATTTTAAATAAGGTACTTCAGAGGTATTTTGGAATACATTATTTATTATTAGTTTTTATTGTTTAAATAAAATAATCTGATTTCTTGTTTGGTCTCAAAAACCTTATTTATTATTTCTTTAAAATTCCAAAAATTCAGCCTAACTGGCTTTCATCAAGAACAGTCTTAAATATAAATTTACATTTCACATCCAACAATTTAAAAACGTTTTAAAGGATATTCTGCCCAGGTCATTAATTGCATTCATATCACCCTACTGTGTCACTTTTTTCATTAAATTTTAAAACTTTTAATAACAGATTAATTTAACACTATCATTACTTTCTTATCACACCATATTTTTTTTTCTGTTAAAATAATTGAATGCAAGGTGTAAATTTATATTTAAGAATTTCTTGAGGATGGCCGAATCGGCTTAGACATTGGACTTTTAAATAAATAATTAAGAGTGTTTTGAGACTTAAGTTGAATACAAATATATATAAACAATAAAATCCAGTATCAAGAAAATAAAAAGATTATGTATAAGATTATTTTTATATTAAATTACCGACAAATGTCTTCCTAGTTAGTTTCCTAGTGTATCTTATAACGTAGCTTGAGATATCAATTAAGTAAAGGAGATGTATAGCCTGAAAAATATTATAAAATAACATGACCTTAAAATCTTAGATATCATCAGATTAGTATATTTTGAATTTTACTGATATAATATTTCCTTTTATTGATTATAACATGAATTTTTATGGTAACCAAGAAATAAAATAAATTTAACCCTTTATAAAGCAAAATTATTGAACAATGCTAAAAAAAAAAAAAAAATTTGTTTCACAAACATTTATTACTTTTTTGTACTTATTTATTAATTTATTATGAGAGATTGGTAGCACTGTGGTAAGGCACAACGCTACTAACTCCAAGGACCCAGGTTTGAATTCAGCTGGGCAGAAAATTGTTTTCTGTCACACTGTAAATGTATTTGATATGTATGTATGTATATATTAAATGTATATGTTTTTGAAAAAAAAAAACAAGAAAAAATCATATATTATAAAATACATAATAGTTATTAAAAAAAAAATGCAAAGTGTGCTTCATAGAATTGTGGAATTCCAGATGGATCATCCTGAAGATGAATGAGGAGCCCTGAAATATCAATGAACGAACAATATTTTTGTAATGGGAAAATGTAGGAAGGATTTTACACAATTAAAACATATAGGGATTTAAATTATTGGATCATTTTTAATGTGATTTTACAGATTAAATCCATTATCTAAGGTGGTTGATTTGTAAAGAAAAAAAATTGTTTTGGCGATTTCCCACTGAAGTTTGATCAAAACATGGAAAATTTTGAAAATTAATTTCATGGTTTTTTAGTTGATGTTTTCTGTACATGCTAGGGATAAAAATATTAACCTTTCAATTGAAAAAAAAACAAAACAATAATGTTTAGAATATTTAAGCTATTGAAAGTTGCAACAAATAAACAAACTCGATATTTTTCTAAATAGGAATATTTGTTGAGAATAAATAAAAAATACAGTTTTTAAAATTTCTCTTAAACTATATTATACAAATACAAAAGATTTTGATTGTGAAATATTTATTTAATATTTAAATCTAATTTATTTTTTGGTTATCATAAAATTTTATTGTCAGGATAGTTGATTAACTCAAGGTAATATTATATGTAAATATAATATAATATTACCATTAATAATAAAAAGAAAAATGTTTGGAAAATACTTACGAGTTGTAACACTCCAATGATTATTGTGGCTGTTTTCAGAGAGCAGCAGCAACATGAATTAATTTCTGGAATATGGAAATCCATTTTTGTTTTTTGTGAATCATATGTTATTAAAATCCTTACTATTCAACTCTGTAACAAATTAGTTATTTAAAACTTTTTTTTTCACCAGTAGAAGGGTTTTTCTTCTTCGTATAAGAAATTTAAAAAAAAAAATCTACTTATATATATAATTTATTGCTTTTCATGTCTCCAATCAATGTTTTGAAGGAAATATAATATTCACAAAATATTTAAAGTAAAGAAGAAAGAAACATTTCATTAACAAACAATTTTTTTTTTAATAATTGTAACTATGGACTAACTATTTATTCGTTGCTGACATTTCGAGACACAATGTAGGACTAGATCAGGGTCAGACTTTTTTAGTTATTTTTATATCTCATCTACATGAAGTATTTATGTATATGAAGTATACTATATGAAGTAGTGCATTAAAACGTTTGATAAATTGCTGTGTACGATTAATTTTCAGGATCCCTGGAGACGCCTGTTTCCCATTTTTATGCCGAGTTGAAGTGGCTTTATCCTTCCTACCATCGTAAGTTTTTTCTGGCATCCTTCATCTTCCAAGTCATCCAATCCCGCCGTCCTTTATACATCTCCGAGCTCCTTCAATTAAAATCCTCTATTCATTCCCGCAATACCCGTTCCCGGTCTTTAGATTTATACACAAGGGCCCACCGAACCGCTGCTTTCGTTAGATCTTTCATTATCCGAGCCTCATTCTTATGGAACTCCATCCCTTCCAACATCCATCGCTCCAATACCCTCCCAAATTTTAAATCCTGCCTGTTCAATCATTTCTTATCCATTCAGACCCCATAAAATTGTAAATTAATATAACTGTAAATACGTATGTTAACTATTATATCATTCATGAATATTAAAATGATACATAAAATAAAACATATTAAAAACCCTTTATACACAATAATATGTCTTGACTTTTGATAAAAGCTTTTAATAAGTGACTGTGATAAATGAATTTTTATTTTTGGTTATTATGTAAAAGTTGACTATTTAGAAATTATTGTTGTGACCTGGGCAGAATAGCCTGCATGAAGTTGAGAGTTTTAAAATATTTTTATTTCCAATTGTATTAAGATGTCCCTGAGGATGGCTGGATTGGCCGAAACGTCAAACTTATAACAAAAATAAAATGTGTTGAGACAAAAATGGATAAAAATTGAATTATTTATTTAAAAAATTATTATTATTATTTCACACATTTGGAATCAATATAATTTTATTCGTCCTCTTAGTTCGTCCGTATCTCGCTCAACATCCACCAGACCAACACACGCCAAGAGATGGTCCCCATCCATGTCCCCCATGTTGCATAGAGGACATTTCGGGGAATCTACGATTCCAATTCGATGGAG
>NW_027106917.1:363710-365660 GCF_000696795.3 Halyomorpha halys | reverse complement strand
AGACGCGCTATAACCATTCGTTCAACCAGTTTACAGAGTGTGCTCGTGAGAGAGATTGGCCTGTAACCGTTGATATCGTCAGCTGGTTTTCCATTTTTTAAGATGGGTAGTACCTCCGCTTTCTTCCATTGCGCTGGGACATGGCTTTTCCACGTTAAATTTATAAATTTTAAAAGGATATCTTTAGCTTTCTCTCCTAAGTTTTTCAAGAATTCAGGCAATAGACTGTCTGGACCAGCACTTTTCTCCATTATATTGGGCTGCGAGAAGGAAAATGGCGTAATAGCCCACTTCCTGTGGCGTAGGGGAAAAAAAAAAAAAAAAAAACATTTGGAATCAAACTTTGTAATGCTTTTCCACATTGACTAATTAATTGTTAGTTTTTGGTTAATGGTATATTTGTATATAAATACACAGTTTAAAAGCTAAGTGGAAGAACATGCTTTATTAAGTTCTAAATTATTTATTTAAGGGAATTTCACTTGGAAGAATATTTTTAATTACTCCTTTCTAAATAGTGCCTTGCACATTTATCTAAAACTTAAAACTTAGGTGTTTTTAGGAAGCTGGAAAATTGAATTCTAGCCTTCATAATAAAAATATAAAATGATTTGATATAATTAGCTTCCTCTGAGCTCTTCAATTATGAACAAAATTTTAGTTTTTAATCGGAGTGGTTTAGATATTTTTGTATATTGGAATGAATATTGAAAGTATTATTTAATTCAAACAAGATTTGGTAACTTTTTCTTGCATTAATATTATAAATTAGTCTATAAAGTTAATTGCAGGATTAGGGTGTTTTATACACATTTTGGATTTTCACAGCACGATTTTGTACATTTTAAGTTTTTTACTACACAAAAATCCGGTATCTAGTTATTACTATCTCTATTATCATTGAATTTAGTTATGTTTGTGTACCTAAAGAAGAAAAAAGAGAAAGTATATTTTGTAATTTTTTTCTCAGTTGATTAAAACCATTTGGACTGGTTCTCTATATATACTGATATATGTGTCTGGAGAGAATCAGTATATACTTCCAAAAATAAAATTCTATTAATTATTTTTCAAAGGATTATAATATACATATATTGTAATATCCTTTTTTTAAATCAATAGTTGATTTTTATATATAAATGATTTTAGTTATGTTTTTATTTTATGTATATCATTTCAATATTGTTCATTTGCTTTGTTAAACCAAAAAGAAAGCTAACCAATTTTGTTCAGTCAAATATGGAGAGGAAAGATCATTATTCAAAACAAAGAAGATGGTGGCATTTGTTTTATCAAAAGTTCGTTTAATTGTGGCCATGATGAACAGATTCGAATATTTTAAAATCTTTATTTCAACTTCCCATCATAAGCGAAATTACAATACATTTAAGAAAAAATAGAAGTTAACTACAGGTAGTAAAGAAAATTATTTATAAAGGAAATCATAGGAAAAACTCGAAACCGTAGTGCTACAATCGATATTGAGAACTGACAACGAGAGAAGGGGAAGGAAGAAAACTTGTTTTTTTGGCATTCGTTGCTTTGGCAGGAGATGGATGACATCTCCTAGAGGCAGGATGTCCCGTAGATCCCTTTGCTACCCTCAGTGGTAGACATCTTGAAAAAAGAAGACATCAAAGAGTCACCCAAGAAGAAAAAGGAACTCTGTTTGGATCGCCAAACAACACACTTCGGTGGATGAGAACTGAGTTAAAAACTGTTTGGGAACCAATGCTATGTTTCATTAGTGTTTGTTTGCAGACTGATTGCCAAAAGTCAGTGTTAGTTTGTTGAGAAAATTATCAAAAGATTCTATCAAATTGGTTAGTTTTGTTCTACCTAAAATTAAATACATTTGTAAAAGAGATATTAATTTAAATTAAGTGTTATTGAAAATTAGTGTTCTGATTGGCTAGAAACCCGCCCTGAGATTAAGAGTTTATAATATTA
>NW_027106917.1:362292-362905 GCF_000696795.3 Halyomorpha halys | reverse complement strand
TATATATATAGTAGGAGTGAGTAGCTCATTGGTAAGTCACTGTACTACTTATTCCAAGAACTGGATGAGGCAGATAATTATTTTCTGTTTCACTATAGTTGTAAGTCAGGTTTGGGAGCCAAAACAAATGACAAAACTAGCATTTATAACTATACAGTCATTAATTATTGGAGCTTCAAAAAGAAGAAAATGTCAGCCAAAGAAAGATAATAACAAAAACAGATAATCTCTTAATAAGAGAAACAGATACCTTTGGTGAAACACCATTGGACTCTTCCTGGTTTTGATAAACGTTCAGCCCAAAGATTAAACTGTGATATAATTTTTGTTTACAAACTTTTACTTAATATTATTGATTGTCCTGATCTTTTCCAATATTTTGATGTTCAAATACCTCCTCATCAAACTAGGCAACATTTGACTTTTGCTATGAATTGCCATTTAAGAAATTACAATAAGTTTTCCAATGTACCAAGAATGATGCACAATGTAAACTCATTACCTAATGGTTTTGATTTGTATCATTTGAGTTTATCTAAACTAAAAAATAAACTTCATGATAAAAATTTGAAAATAAATCTGACAACTTTAGTTTATCATCACATTTTACTCT
>NW_027106917.1:356221-362242 GCF_000696795.3 Halyomorpha halys | reverse complement strand
GTATCATTTGAGTTTATCTAAACTAAAAAATAAACTTCATGATAAAAATTTGAAAATAAATCTGACAACTTTAGTTTATCATCACATTTTACTCTATATGTATATATATATAAGGAACTAAAACTTCTAATATTGTTATAATTTATTTTTATCTACTTATCGATTTTGTATTTATATTATTGTATTAATTATTTCTAATTATATTTTATGTTATATAACATTATATATTCTATTCTATCTATATGCTTTAAATTTCAATTTATGTTTGTAATTATATCATATTTATATATGTATTTGTATATGTAAATAAAAAAAATATTAGTATCATCCAGATAGTTTATTTTTAAAAATCCCTATAACTGAAATAGCATCAAAATAGGATAATGACCCATATATTTATCACACATAAAAAAAACCTAAAAATATTTAAACTGTATAACAACTATAGTTAATTTAGCTATAATTCGTAATTATTAGTTACAGATGAGTTTAATCTGTAATATGTATGTGTATTATATATGTAAATATCTTTGAAAATTTTTAAATATCTGACAATAAAATAAAAATTTTGTTGAAGCTTTAAAAAGCAGTTAAGTTTTTATAGAAATAAAGTTAAATAAATCACACATCTTTTTAAATATCAACAATAGTCTTAGCACTAATTCTCTTAAAACTATCTAAATTACTTACATTTGTATACTTCTATTTTGGAATCAGTAGTTTATTAATGTATTGATTAAGTTTTTTAAGTAGTTTTGTAAAATATTTAAAAATAATAATAATACTGAAAGTTATATCTTCCTTATAGAACTGAACATTTCCTTCTGACCTGATATTTTAATATATAGAATGGATACTGATAAAGAATTTGCCTCGGTGATTATCGATAGTTTTGAAATCAAGGTCATAAGATGATTTGTTTAATGTTTTCAACTGATATCTCTTTGAAGAAATTTTCAGATGCAGTAATTCATAAATTTTTAACTCGAAATTTCTACCAATAACAAAATCAATGAAAAGGTAGATAATTGTACCCCAGATCAAAAGAATCATTGCTAAAGCTTTCTTATTAAAAAAATAAAACTAAATAAATTGTGTTAAACTTTTCAGTAAACAAAAAAATATCTTAAAAAAATTTTAATTTGTAACATTACTTCAAAAAACCTGAAACAATTTTATGGTGTCATGATGGCTTAGGTAAAAATGTTCTAAGATTACAGTTTATTCTGTTCAAATGCTATGGTTAAGATAGCTCAGGAATTCATTTCTAATGTTAAAACAAACAAATATTGCCCTCATAATGAAGAAAGAAATTTTCATTAAAAAAATAAATATTATTGTGGACTCATAGTTATAATTAAACTAATAAAAGAAGGTAAATCTATTTTAAAATGATATGGGTAGTTAATTTATTTAATAAAGTTCTCTCCACTGAGCATCATAAAAACAACCAAAAAGCTACTTTTGACTCAGGTTTTTCAATACTTGAAATACCCAACAAAACCGATGAACAGATGTTACCTTCCTAATTACAGCATATTTCCAGAAAGAAATGATCAATAAAATAAATTCACTAATTTCATCTTTTTTTTTTTCTTGGGTCCCAAAAATCTAGCTGTGGCTCCCCTCTCCCTACGCCCTTGTAAATAAGACATTTGTAGTTATAATAATTAATAAACAGTACTCTTAACAAAATTTTTGTAAATTAACCAAATGTATGTTTATATATAAGTACACACCCACACACACACAGATGGCTCAAAAATTAACGATGACTCAGGCTGTGCAATTTATGTTCCTGCATTCAATCACTTCTCTCAGCATAAATTACCCACTGGCTGTTCATCTCACACTGCCGAATTTCTATCTTAGCGGCCATCAGGTACATAAATCAATCCACAGAATATAATTTTGTAGTTGTGACAAAGTGTCAGATCGCATTATTATCACTAAATAATAATATAAACAAAAATATCAGTAATACTAAAAAATAAAAAAACATTATCTAGCAATATATTATATTATTTTGCAATTTTTTTTTAGTTCTAAGTTTCACTACTTTTGCGCTGCGACCATTAGGCGCGCAACCATTCAGCGAACAGGTCGGTTTTCATTCTTCTTTTTTGTTTTCTTTCCCCTTTCTTTATTTTACTCTTTCCCCTTTTTTTACTTTTATCTTATTTTACTCTTTCCCCTTATTTTCTCCACTTTTATCCATTTTCCTTGCCCGTGTTGTAAGTTTTGTACACTATACTTATAATTTGCCTCTTTATCATTTTCATTTTCTTTTCATATTTAAATTTTAAATTAGTAATAACTAATATGTTCATACTTCTTTGCATTATATAACTTTAATTTTTTTTTTTTTTTCATTTCCTTAAGTAAGTTATTGTACCCGCTTTTTTAAATTACCTATGTCTACATTTTATTTCCCGCTTTTCTCATCACTTAATTTTATTAATTCTATTTTGTAAAACTATTCATTGTATGTGTAAAATTATTTTGTTTATATTTTCTTTTATATTTTTTATTTTTCTATACTTACTGTGGTTGTTATCTTGTTTTGTTTTTAGCCCTGAAGAAGGCTAGAAACTCTAGCCGAAACGTCGGCACATTATAATAAGTTAGTCATACTTATTTGTGTTTCATTGACCGCACCCCCAACCATCTTCTCCTCATTTATCATCCACGGTCAACTATCTCTCATAATTATTATTTATGATAGTATTAAAAATAACAGACTATGAAAGAATATGTTATATCCATAAATATTTGATATCTATGAACAATAATGTATAACAGATATAGTTATGGTATAATATATTAGCAAAACATTAATTAATCCACATTAATCAATTTAACTTAATAAATATTTGCAGTAACAAAGGGATTGAGCATACTATCCAACAGAGTTTTCATAGAATATAATTTGTTATGGAGTAAACCAATGCCACCCATACAGGTAAAAAGAAAAAAGAACCTCAGTACATAGATTATATTTAGGGTGTCCATTTTTTGAAAATACAGTTCAACAAAATATAACAAAGTCGTAATACAATTGGGAAAGATGAGGTGGTCTTGGCTTTTCCTGTTGGAATTGGATTTTTCCTTTTTTCTACTTTTTCCTCAAAAAATTCTTTAATATTTTGTATTTTTCTATTGTTTATTATTGCTAACAGTGACTACTGCTTCCTTTTTCAAAATAAAATAAAAAATTATAGGTGTTTAAAAATATTTTTTAAAAATTCTTTATTTAAGCCCTGTTAAACTATTTGAATGACTATAATACCTAGTTGATATTAAAGAGTACTTAATTTTAAATTGACATGCCGACATTAATAAAAGTCGTTGGAGCCATTTTCAAGAAAATAGAAAAAATTGTGAAAAATCAATTCTTTAAAATGACATCCGGTCAGTTGATTTTATCAAAAAAGTACTTGTCACATCCCAAGCATATATTCAAGTTAAATATATAATTTCAGTATTGAATGACTTTTTATTTTTGAGAAAGGTTGTTCAACTACTATTTTGCAAAAAATTGATTTCAAATTTTTTTATGAATGCAAAACTTTCCCTTACTATATATTTCACACATATATTCATGCTGGTTTCAATTTTTAGGCGCTGTTTGAAATATTGCTTGATTTAAGTATTCTCTTCCTATTTTAAGTAAATGGTACAAAAAAGATATTGGTCTGTTTTAGTGAGGCAGGTTTGCTGGAAAGGATCACCTTCTAATATTTTTTTGTTATGATCTCATCTTGTGAGATTGTGATGTGTAATAGATACGTTAACATAAACCAACCAAAAAACATTAGATTTTATTTGTCAAGGAAGATGGTCCAGGTGCAGTAAAAAAGAAATTGAAATAGTACTTTATAAAAATACAAATATTATACTTAATAAAAATTTATGTTACTTAAAGATAGAAGTGAAAAATTTATATATTAAAATCAAAACACCTATAGTTGTTCAATTTTTAATTTTTTTATCTACATATTAAAAGTTTAAACATTTAATACAATGTGATTTAATATTTCCTTAATAAAATTTAAATTTTTTTCTTCACTTTCAATTTTCCAAATCTTTTTCAGAAAATGTATTTATTGCTTTTTGGCATCGTTGAGTAATAGCTGTAGCCGATCCAGGCACAAATCACATCAAAACCTGAAATCAATAGTAAGTTTAATTTTAAAAATGCTTTATCAGCTTTTTATAATTAAAAAATTACAAATTTAAGTAAATATTTTTCAATTAAATAAAACCTGATTATACTTTAATGCAGTGAAAAATCTTTAACAAAACTTGTTATAAAAAATACTGATTATGTCCACATGGATATTAAAAAAGGGGTTGCTTGGTTGTCTAAAATCTATAATTATAAATGGTTGATCAGAAAACATTAAATATTTAGAGGAATTTTTTTTTTTCATTTTCGTAAAACATTAAGTAAAGTTAAACAATATATAGAGAGAAATGCTTTATTCATCCATGCTGCCCAAATACATCGGTTGCTACATTACACAGCATACTAATCTATCCGTGATCGGACATATATAAATTACATATAATTACATGGTATAATAAAGTAGAAAGAAAACTTTTTACAATCAACAGTTTACACAGTTTTATTTTACAATCAATTCCAGTCTACATACTACATACAAATATTTCAATTCATTCCTTTTTTATTTCCCCTTCTTGTCCGTTCCATTTCACAATTTTTATTTCACTTGATTGACAAATTCACTCTTCCGAATTTCCTCTCTCAGATCCTCCCCAAGTGACCCGCTATACAAATTCACTATTAGAAAGCGATGTGAGATCAAACCAGAGAAATACTAGTCACAGCAGTAGATCAATTTACAGTATAACAAACAAATAAGTACATTTTACCAAAACAAAACTAATACATAGATTTAAAGGAAAGTATAATAAAAAGTTGGTTAAAAGAAATACTTGATTGGATAAATAAGTTTTAAAAAAATAAATCAATAAAAATAATAATAATAAAATAATTTAATGAATAAATAAGTTAAAACACACAAATAGAGAGGTCAACATATTAAAATGAATAAATAAAACAAAGAATAATCTCCGAGCTAATTCCCATGCAGGTGATGGTGTAAGATCCCCAGGGAGTCCAAAATAATATTTTCCGCCAAGATCGCAATATCCCCAATGCTAACACCTAGGCCTTCTAAGAAGCTCCTTGTTCTATCTGGCATTGTTCCGCGAGATCCAAACCAGAGGCCTCTCACGGTGAACTCTATCTCTCCGAAGGTCTCGCGGAATTATTCCTTAAGGAAAGGGATGCATTTTCCATATATTTTCTTTTTTTTCCCTTTCCACTCCACCTTCCTGTTCGAGGTTATTACTCTACACTTACAGTCGGATCCAAGACAAGAGTCGTGCCTCCGATTTTTGTAAATGTGATATCAATATTAGCTTATCTTACGGTTCAACGCAATAACAAACTAAATAGATGATATTATGATATGAATAAACTGAAATTGTTTATTTGATAGTTGATAATGTAGTTTAATCTAAAATCAAAAATTTAAAAATTAATGAAGTTTTGAAATAAAATATGGTGATTTTGACTTGTAATTAATGACTTGGACAGAGTAGCCTGCAAAACACTTTTAAATTTTGATGCGAGGTGTGAATTTGTATTGAAGATTGTCCTTGAGGATGGCCGAAACGTTGGACTATTGATATAATAAAGAGTGTTGATTTATTTAATACATTTTTTTTTAAATTTATTTAATGTAATTTACAACTGTACAAAATAATACAATAAGTAAATATGTATTATGTTTCATATACACTTGAAAATCTTTGGAAAGAAACCACCCATCGGTGGTACTTCAACCATTAATTTAAATTAGAAGGTCCCGTGGCCATCTTCTTTTCAGACGCCTCAGAGGATTATCAGGGATTGTTAAGGATGAAAGATTAAGAATTAATGGGTTAGGATGGTTAAGGAGTTTGGAATGAAAAGACGCATATCTGTTTTGG
>NW_027106917.1:354731-356171 GCF_000696795.3 Halyomorpha halys | reverse complement strand
TATCTGTTTTGGGCCAATTCTGCAACGAATGGGATGTTAAGGTCTTTGTGAATGAGTTTATTTGTTACGTAATAAGAAGCATCAAGGATTTTGGATTGTAAGGATTGGATGCGGGAAGAATTTGATGGTTTGGTGGAGCCCCAGAGCTCAATTCCATATGTCCAAATTGGTCTGATTATTGTAATGCATACTAATTTTTTGTAGTGAATGGGAAGTTTAGAGCGTTTGTCTCTTGTCAAGAAGGAGTCCTAAGTATCGAATCTGTTCAACAGGTGTTAGAATAAATATTTAAAATTTAATTTAACATTAAGACTAATTATATTATTACCAAGTACTAGAAGTTCTTCTATCAAATAACTAATATGAAAATACATAAACGAAGTCAAGATCGTGTTCCAGGCATTATCAACTAAACGGGTTAATTCAATCAGAAGCCAAGATGCTACAAAACCTGAATTTTCCTGAAACAATTAAATACACGTCATTAAAAAAGTATAATAATAATAATAATAATAATAAAAGCTAAAAATAATAATAAAGGTAAAAAATAAATCTATTCCACTACAACCCAGGAACTTTGATAGTTGAGTCGGCCGGAATAGTTTCAATGTCGTACTCATATTGAGGAAACAAAATTGTTATTTCCACCTCCAGAATACAAAATTTTATAGCAAGAGAAAATTAAAAACTTTTTGTTTATAATTTTCGTCTTCCTTGGTCTTTTTTTTTTTTTTTTTTTCGAAAACTGGAATATAAATATGACCCTTTATACGCAGATTATGGATCAGTTCTTGGATTCAGTTGAAGAATTGTAGAAATTGGAAATATTAAATTATAGATAATAGGTTTCTGGAACTAATGATAATCGACATGTGATATAAAGTTTGTAAATTATCTTTGATATTATGACGTAGTATTATTCAGTAATGACTCGTTCTTCTTAGGAATGATAACACTGGGTAGGGTTCAAAAAGCGCTTATCGAGAAATAACAGGACGTATTTATAATTATTATAACCGATTTATTATTATTTATATGAATATTTTTTTTCTTTATATACTAAAAAATAAAATATTAATTACTTCAATTAGAGCTAAAAAAAAATCCAATTACGTCAGTATTTAATTATATATTTGATTAGTACAAGAACCGGAGAGAAATAAAGGCAGTTATTTCACCCTAATTTTTCATTATAATAATCAAAACTATTTATAATTACTAATTATGAGAGATAGTTGACCGTGGATGACGAACGAGAAGAATATGGTTGGAGGTGCGGTCAATGATAAACACAAATAAGTTGGATTAACCTATTTTATTGTGCCAACGTTTCGGCTAGAGTTTCTAGCCTTCTTCAGGGCTAAAAAAAGAACAAGATAACAACCACAGTAAGTATAGAAAAATAAAAAAGAAAGTATAAACAGAACAATTTTACACATA
>NW_027106917.1:349857-350649 GCF_000696795.3 Halyomorpha halys | reverse complement strand
TGTAAAATTATTCATTTTATGTGTAAAATTATTCTGTTTATACATTCTTTTTTATTTTTTTATTTTTCTATACTTACTGTGGTTATCTTGTTCTTTTTTTAGCCCTGAAGAAGGCTAGAAAATCTAGCCGAAATGTTGGCACAATAAAATAGGTTATTATCCAACTTATTGTGTTTATCATTGACCGCACCCCCAACCATCTTCTCCTCGTTATTTATAATTACTAGTCAAAATTGATGAGTCTGCCAAATATAGATTGGGGGAATAAATAAATTATTAAAAATTTAAGAATAAATAGAGAAATAAATAAAAATTACACTAACGATGAAAACCTGCTATAATTAATTCAAGGAGTGAAACCGTATGAACACGGAGGAATCGAAAAATAACTGATCAGTGACGCGAATTACCAACTAGTTTACTTTAGGACGCCACTCAAAAAAATGATACATAACCCGTTTAATTTGATCTTACCTTTATTATTCCAATAATAAGAATAACAGCAAATACTATATTCAATATATCAACGTATTCGATTAATAGGTCTCTTATCAGATCTGAAACAAAATGTTAATATTTTATTAGTTTAATTAATACTTTTAACACTTAGTACATAGTGTAACTTATAATTATTCTTTTATTTAACTACTAGCATAATATTATACAGCATTTTAATAAAATAATGAATAGCAAACATTAATTGAGTCATGTAAAAACAATAGTGGTCATTAATTGTGTAAATGCAAAAGTTAGTTATCTTTTATGAAAGGAATATGGTCCGGGTGCGGTCAA
>NW_027106917.1:346595-348083 GCF_000696795.3 Halyomorpha halys | reverse complement strand
CCCGGACCATATTCCTTTCATCTTCACACACGGTCAATCAATAATCTTCCAGTAGTTATCTTTTATTTTTTACAAAATATTTTTTAATCTATTTAGTGTTCTTTATAACCTTCAAAGCGTACTAAATCCAATCTAATTTTAAATGGGCCATTCTCCAATTTTGATCCTTTTTCAGTCATTTTTAATGTGAGTGATTTTAATTTAAAACGAAAAATTATTTCACTAATTTAAATTAAGTGTTTAACGTTCCGGTTGTTGCCAACTTCAGGAACAGAATTAAATTGCAGATTATAGTGCATAATTTGTAATAATTGTAATTATTATAACTATAATTATTTTAAATTTGTCCCTGAAGATTGTCTTGAAGATCAAAGATGGAACATATTTATTTAAATGGGTGAAATATTTTTTTATATAAAATAAACAAATTTAATTTAACCTAGCATGCCTATTGTCAGTGAATAATGATCCTCCCATTGTATCCCAATCCCTCCAATCACACATCACCACCCTCGAAGAACGGTGCCGAAACTGAAGGATTAAAATAAATCCCACCAAATCACATTTACCATTCGTCGTAAACCTTCGTCTTGCCCTACAGTATCTTTTAATAATACCCCACTTATTCCTGTTGAACAGATCCTTTACTTAGGACTAAATCTGGACAAACGACTGACATGTAATCTGTACATGTAAACTGCCCGTCGATTTCGACTATTACAACATTTACTAGACAAACGGTCCAAACTTCCAATCCATTACAAAAGACTGATCTACTTGAGTATTATAAGGCCTATTTGGACATACGGAGTTGAGCTATGGGACTCCACTAAACCATATAATTTCTCTCAAATCCAATCCTTAATACTCCTTACTTTGTCACAAATCAAATCATCCATCAGGACCTCAATGTCCCCTATGTTGCCGATTTGCCCAGGACCAGATACCAATCCTTCCATAATAAACTTCCCAACCACCTAAACCAACTCGTTTCTAACCTGGCTTCTCCTTCACTACCTAATAATCCTTCTAGGCGTCTGAAAAGAAGATGGCCTCGAGATCTCCTTTAGAAATGTTTTTGGAGTTCTATCAATGGGTAGATTCTCCACATGTTTTTATCATGTCATAATATCACTTACAGCAAATTTTCTTGATGTGTATATATGTATACAGTTGTAAATATCAATAAATAAATTATTAAAAAAATTAACCTAAAACGAATTTCATATATGTCATATGTCATATATAACCGAGAACAACAAAAGACAGTTATTTAACCCCAATTTTTTATTACTTTAAGGAAAACTATTCATAATTACTAGTAAAAATTGTTCAGTCTGCCAAGTATATTTAGGAGCAATAAGAAATGGCGGCTGTTTCAAAACGTTAAAAAAAAAAATTAATTTTAAATTCGGAGCTTTGAACAATGGTGCAACCAATGGCGGATAAAAGTTAATGAATCGAAATGCACCCATGTGACCTTCACTC
>NW_027106917.1:341879-345810 GCF_000696795.3 Halyomorpha halys | reverse complement strand
CCCACAACTGTGTGGCAGATTGTAATATCTATCAATAAATAAATCTATCTATCAAAAAAAACAAAATTCGGAGCTCAATATCTTTATAACTGCAAACAACACTAGAAAACCTCAGAGAACATCATTTAAAGTAGAGTAAATTTGCTAAAATAGAGCTATTTACATTCAATATTTCCCGTAATATAGCTTTTTATAAACTAACATTTTATAAAGAATGTACTGAAAAATCAGTAGTCGGTAAATTTAGTTTGACAGATCTATATCTCAAAACCTGTTCGACTTGCAGATGCCGATTAGTAATCAAATTAAAACTGATTTAATGTACTATAAAGTAGTTTAATGTAGTAGTTTTCATGATATTCGACAAACTAAAATCACAAAATGTTGATTTATAGTTATTCGGACAAACATTTTGATTTATGTAAAATATATCTCAGAACCCATAAGACGCAAAGACGTCTGCCAGAACTCAAATTTAAGCTGGTTTAATGCGCTATAAAATAGTTTATAATAAAACATTATTTAAAGTAAAAGAAATTTCCTAAAATATGAGCCCTATTTGAGCTATTTACGTTTAATAGTTCCAGAGATATAGTTTTTTAAAAAGCTACATTTTATAAAATGCATTGAAAAAGTACTTAATGAATTTATTTTGATAAATCTATAACTCAAAAACCATTCTACGTACATCAATACTCAAATTAGAGTTAGTGCACTATAAACTAGTTTATGATGTTCATCTTCCTAGGAGTAATAAATCTAAAATTCTAATATCATATTCAAAATTAAATTAAATAGTAGATATACTTACCACCAAATTTCACAATATTTTCCATTACTGCATATCGTATTATGATGACGAGGATTTGAGCAAAATAAAGAGTAAACAAAAACTAAAAAAAAAAAAAAATATAAATAAAAATTGTATTCCACACAAAAAGAAATATTGTAATAAATAGTTTATTTCTATGAATTATGTGAGATTAGTGACATTTTTTTAATTAAAATCAGTTAGATTCTATAATTGTTCAATTATAAAAAAAAATAAAAAGTGCATTTATTCTTTGGGCGCCAAATTTTATTTTTCAATATATAACCTAAAACTTTGAAATGGAAATTTAATTCACTCATTGCCCAATATTGGATAATTGTATGTTAGAACCATCTAGGTGGAGTCTTTTAAGAATCATTTATATTGGATCTGGAGTAGACTAAGTGCATGAGAATTGGAAGGAAACCTCGAAGGATAGTGGTACTAAGGGTTAAAGGACAGATATTATAGTACAAGAGCCGAAGAGGAGAAAAAAGGCAGCTATCTCACCCCAATTTTTTATTGCTTTAATTAAAACTATGTATAATTACTAGTCTGCCAAGTATAGATAGGGGGAATAACAAATGGCGGCTGTTTCAAAACGATACAAAAACTTAATTTTTTATTCGGAGCTCTATATCCTAAAAAGTAGCCACAACATAAGAAAACCTAAGAGAATTATTTAAAGAAGAGTAAATTTACTGAAATATTAGCCCTAAAAGAGCTATTTACGTCCAATAGTTCTCCAGATATAACTTTTTTTAAAACAAAATTTCTTAAAAATCTACTGAAAGGTTTGTAGTTAATTAATTTATTTGCTGTAGTTACTATGTTTTACACCAACTATGACTATCATGACAATATCTACTGTTGTCGTAGTATTGTGCGTGATAGTTGACAGTACATGTAGTAGCGGTGAAGTTACTGACACTTTAAAGCATTAATAAAAAAAACTTTAAATCACACTAGATATCATATACCATGTTTTAAGAAGGAGTGGTCTTACAGCTACAGTGTAACAGAAAACAATTTTTTTTTTAGTTGTTTTTGTAATTTTTTTAGCTCCGATGAAGCTTTGAAAAGTGGGGCGAAACGTCGGGATTTATACATATAATATTATTCTAAATGATAATTTCACAGCTCACCAGTTGAAGGCCACCAACAATTAATGCACCTGTCCTTATTGACATGAAGCAACAGGAATTTAACAGGGGGATGTTTAAGCCCATTTTTTTTTTCTAGTGTCTTCACTCGCTGGAATCGATTTTCAAGTCGATATTTGCTCTTCGAAGAGTAATTTTAAAGACTTTTCTTCACTGTATGAAATTCATCAATTTATATTCACCTGAAACTATAATCAAGCGTAAGATATCATATTTATATTACATAAGATTACTTATTCATATGATAATACATATTATATATATATTGGCACTTAACCATACCTAACATTGAGTAAGCACCAGAACCATTCTTAACCCTTTTAGTGCCGGGCGAATAAGAGATCCCGTGCGAAGATAACCGGTCGAATTTCACGATTTTACTAGGGTTTGGAAAAAGGCCAATAAGTATCAAACATAAAACAATATTTACAAAATTCAATAAGAAGTGTATTTAGGACGAAATAGAGAAAAAAAAACAATGAAACTAATTTTTAGGGTTAACAATGTCTTATCCCATCTTAAATAGATACTCAGGCCACTTACTGAAGTATGGCTGGGAATTCTGGGGAGCGGCAACCTTTACGAAAGGAAAAAATTGTTTGTAAGAAATAACCAATTACATCGGGAATTACAAATGGAATCAAAAGAAAGACTATATCAAAAAATCGGTTCATAAAATTCCCCTCCCAGTTACTGACAGTTAAAGGAGCAGTGGCTTATAACTTCGGGAATCCAACCTCATCCAGAAGACTGAAGCCCAAGCTGCTGCAGGACATCCTGTTATAGATTCTATATTTATCGATTCTATTATTATATTATATTTTAGTTATTACAATGATATCCATATAGTCTCATACTTTTTTTTGATTGTTGTAACTTTTACGTTTCAGTCATTTCAACCATTCTCAAGGATCTATCAACTAACAATGTTGATTATACTCCATTCATTGAAAATTAATACTAAGGCCATTCTGAAACATAATTTTCTATTAAATAAATAATTCAAACTCTATCCATTATAGTCTCAAAACTTTTTATTTCTCTTATACGTCCAACGTTTCGGCCAATCCGGCCATCTTCTTTGTCCCTACTCAATACCACTTTGAAAACATATAATTTAACAACTCTAAACTCCATTCAGGCTATTCTGCCCAGGTCAAAAATATCAATATCTAATTAGTCAATTATCAATTAAAAACAAAGTCAATTTATTTATCTGCAGACACTATTCCTTAAAACTTTTATCACAACAATTCTTGTTAACGTATAAGAGAAATAAAAAGTTTTGAGACAATAATGGATAGAGTTTGAATTATTTATTTAAAAGATTACCAGTCTCAAGAAAATATTAAGATTATAAATAAATAATTTTCTATATTATTCACAATATATTCATTTTTAAGAATAATAAAGTTAATTTTTAATAATTTTAATTAAAAATAACTATTTATTAAAATTCTACTTTTCAAGATTTTTTTTAACATTTTAATATTTGAAATATAACATTCATTTAAATAGTGTATTATAATTATAAGCATAGATGGGTAAATATTAGCTAAAATAGCCATGGATACGACCCTTATTCATGAAAGAACCATTGATAAATAAATTTCGTTTCCATGGCAATTTTAACTATTAATTTCAACTAAAGGTAATTTTTGGCAAACTATGATTATAAGTAGTGACCAGTAAATCGTCGAAAAATGTGCAGTAAAAAATTCAAAATGTGTAAAATCGTTCGGTAAAAATGTGAAATGTTATAATAGTAAATTTTATAATTAGCTTGTGAATGTAATAGTGTGTGAATAAGGTATGTGATATTGTAAATAAGATTATGTTTGAGAATGTTTTTAGTATTAATCTATAATAATGAAATATAATTAAAATTATTAGTTGATAGATCCTTGAACAGATTGTATATTTATAAGTGTGAAACTATATGAATATTTTTGTTATA
>NW_027106917.1:330097-340819 GCF_000696795.3 Halyomorpha halys | reverse complement strand
ATAACTAAAATATATTTTTATTTTTAAAATTATAACTGAATTAATTTTGAATAGACATCACTAATTTTAATTAAAAACGACTACTTATCAAAATTCAATTACTAAAGAATTTTTTACAATTTTAATATTTGAACTATAGCTCCATTCATTTATATAGTGATAGATAGCGAAACCTATAGTTGAAACTAATAGCTAAAATTGCCATGGATACGACCCTTATTCATGAAAGAACCATTGATAAATAAATTTCGTATCCATAACAATTTTAACTATTAATTTCAACTAAAGGTAATTTTTGACAAACTATGCTTATAAGTAGTGACCAGTAAATCGTCGAAAAATGTGCAGTAAAAAATTCTAAATGTGCAAAAACGTTCGGTAAAAATGTTAAATGTTATAATAGTAAATTTTGTAATTAGTATATGAATAAGGTATGTGATATTGTAAATAAGATTATGTTTGAGAATGTTTTTAGTATTAATTTATAATAATGAAATATAATTAAAATTATTAGTTGATAGATCCTTGAACATAAATAAGTGTGAGACTATATGAATATTTTTGTTATAACTAAAATATATTTTTATTTTTAAAATAATAACTGAATTAATTTTGAATAGACATCACTAATTTTAATTAAAAAGACTACTTATTAAAATTCTATTTTTAAAGAATTTTTTACAATTTTAATATTTGAACTATAACTCCATTCATTTATATAGTGATAGATAGCGAAACCTATAGTTGAAACTAATAGCTAAAATTCCCATGGTCGTATCCATAACAATTTTAGCTATTAATTTCAACTAAAGGTAATTTTTGCCAAACTATGATTATAAGTAGTGACCAGTAAATCGTCGAAAAATGTGCAGTAAAAAATTCAAAATGTGCAAAAACGTTCGGTAAAAATGTTATAATAGTAAATTTTGTAATTAGTATGTGAATAAGAAATGTGATATTGTAAATAAGATTATGTTTGAGAATGTTTTTAGTATTAATTTATAATAATGAAATATAATTAAAGTTATTAGTTGATAGATCCTTGAACATATATAAGTGTGACACCACTAACTATAATTAAAAACGACTACTTATCAAAATTCTATTTTGAAAGAATTTTTTACAATTTTAATATTTGAACTACAACTTCATTCATATATTCATATAATTGATAAGTTATAGAAAGCAAAAATTAGCTATAGTTAAAACTATCATGAGCCTTATTCATGAATGAATCATTGATAAATTAATATCGTTTCCATGGCAATTTCAGCTAGTAGATTCAACTACTAATAAAACCATCCATAAAGACCTAAATGTTCCTTATGTAACCGATCTAGCCCGAACCCGATATTATTCCTTACATAATAAACTCCCTAACCACCTAAACCCACTAGTTTCTAACCTTGCTTCCTCTTCCATTCCTGGCAATCCTCCGAGGCTCCTGAAAAGAAGATGGCCTCGTGACCTTATATTGTAAACTGTCTTTAGAGTTCTAATACTGGGTAGTTTCTCTACATTCTGTATCATATCATTATGTCATTATGATCAGATTTACTTGTTGTATTTTTTATACAGTTGTAAATATCAATAAATAAATAAAAAATAAAAAAAAGTTTCAACTATAGCTAATTTTTGCTCTTCTCTCATTATGATTACATACTGGATTATCGTCGAAATTTATGCAAAATCGTTCGGTAAAAATGCTTAATGTATAATAATTAGTATGTAAATAAGATATGTGATGTTATGAATAAGATAGATATGAATAAAATGTAATTAAAATTGTTTGTTGATAGATCCCTGAGAATGGTCGGGATGGCTGAAACGTGGAAGGTAAAACATGATAAAAAAGTGTGGACAATGTCGTCACTACACATCAACTCTGAACCATTTAGGAATACCAACAAATGTCCCAATGGCGTTGAGAAACGACGAATCTGTAATTGTAAAAGTCATTAAATTCGTCCATCAGACTAACTTAATAACCAGCCTTTAATTATTATAAATATCTATTCAACCTGCCTTATTTTTAAAATTAGAACAGTCAGTTATCTGCCTTTCACCATCCTTTCCAATATTGTAACGTTTATTAAACAAATTATAATTGCCACAAATTTAATTATAATTGGTGCGGATCAGTACACCATACCAAAGCTATGACTAAAACAACTAGGCCTTACCAAAGCCAACAACCAACGGGCGTTGATGACCAGGCTGTTAAACGCCCTTTCAAAACTAACAAACAAACAAAAAGTGTGGACTATATGGATATTTTTGATATAACTAATTATAGATATCTGGATAAAAGAAGATATTTCAGTATTTATAAAATTATATAGAAAACGATACCTGTATTAGTGAATTTTCCACTTGTGTATGTTTTCCTCCTTGCACAACACTACTTTTGCTAGTACACTATAATTGTTCGAACTCTACTGCAGTAGACCCGATTATTTGAGAAGAGAGGCTGAGCCTTGCTGATAATGGCTGACAATTATGTAACAATTATCAGCCTGATCGAGGTCATTAAAGGGGTATTTTGATAATTTACTATCAGTCTCTGGATAGAATTTACAACAACCGGTCAATTTCATAAGTTCTCCATCATTTAATACGAGAGTTTTGGTTATTGGTTTTTAAATATGAAGTTTTATATCGATATATAATCGTTTTATATCGATAAGTAATATCTATTAAGATACAAATATGTAATATCTCACACTTGATAATTGTTTCATGTGAATTAAGGAATTTCATATAGTGAAGAAAAGAGTTTAAAATTATTTTTCGATAAGGAAATATCGAAAAAAATAATGGGCTTAAACATCCCCCTGTTGAATTCCTGCTGTTGCTTGTCAATCAGAACCGGCGCATTAATTATTGCTGGCCTTCAACTGGTAAGCTGTGAAATTATCATTTAGAATAATATTATATGTATAAATGCCGACGTTTCGCCTCAATTTTCAGAGCTTCATGGGAGCTAAAAAAAATTATAAAAAACAACTAAAATTGAGTAATAAATAGTTGGCCGTAGATTAATGATTCGAGAAGTTTGTCGAGGGATGCGGTCAGCAAAGAACAACATAAATAAACAAAACCATATTTATTTATATTATGCCGACGTTTCGACCTGGCTTTCTGGTCTTCATCAGGGCTATAGAACAAAAGAGATAACAACAACATTTAGAGCAACATACAATTGAAAAGGAATAGTATATTTTGTATGATTCTAAATTTGTTTGTATACTATTCCTTTTCAATTGTATGTTGCTTTAAATGTTGTTGTTATCTCTTTTGTTCTATAGCCCTGATGAAGACCTGAAACTCGGGTCGAAACGTCGGCATAAAATAAATAAATATGGTTTTGTTTATTTATGTTGTTCTTTGCTGACCGCATCCCTCGACAAACTTCTCTAAAAATTGAAACTGGTTTTCTGTTACACTGTAGCTGATAAATTATATATTTTAAGTTATTCCCTTTGGGGCTCCACTGAACCATCGAATTCCTCTCGTATCCAATCCTTATAATCCGAAATCCTTAATGCTCCTTACTTTGTCACAAATCAAATCATCCATCATGACCACAATGTTCCAATGTTGTCGATTTAGCCAGAACCAGATACCTATCCTTGTACAAGAGCCAGGGAGAAAAAAACAAAACAGTTGTTTCACCTCAATGTTTGATTACTTCAATAAAAACTATGTATAAATACTAGTCAAAACTGATGAGCCTGTCAAGTATAGGTAAGGGGAATAAAAAATGGCGGCTGTTTCAAAACATTTGTAAAATCGTTAAAACTTCCAACAACACAAGAAAATCTAAGAGAACATCATTTGCAGTAGAGTAAATTTCCTAAAATATGGGCCATTTAATTGAATTTAACTAAATTTGACAAAATAGAGATTTTCGTTCAATAGTTCCCGAGAATCAGTTTTTAAAAAGCAACATTTCATTAAATATATACTGCAAAATGAGTAGTTAGTGAATTTATCGTGTCATATCTATATCTCAGGAATCATAAGATGTACATATGTCAATCAGGACTGAAATTAAAGTTAACATATTGTGCTATAAAGTAGTTTATCTTCGAAGGAGTAGTAGTTTATCTTCGAAGGAGTAGTAGTTTATCTTCGAAGGAATAGTAGTTTTCATGATATTCAACAAAATAAATTCACAAAATTTTGATTAAAAATATATCTCTAGAACCATTAGACGCACACATGTCTGCTAGCACTCAAAATACAGGTAACTTATCTCACTATATAGTAGTTTATGGCTCTATCTTCGTAGGCATAGTGGTTTTATATTCGCATGTAAAAATAAATTTTGCACACAAAATTTTGTCCGAACAACTACAAATCAATGTATGTTGACAAATATCATGGAAACTTTTACTCCATATTAACGTCATAAACTACTATATAGTAAGTTTAATTACTTTTATTTTGAGTGCTGGCAAACTTATGTACGTCTTATGGTTTTTGAGATATAGATTTATCAAAATACATTTTCTAACTTCTGATTTTTCATTAAATGTTGCTTTGCAAACAGCTATATCTCGAGAAATATTAAACGTAGATAGCTCTATATATTATACTGTTGTATTATAACTCACATCACATTTACTTCTGTGTATTTTTAATATAATATTGTAATCATTTTACACCCTTTACCGCTTGCGTAGTGATAGTACAAGAGCCGGGATAAAAAAGGCAGTAATCTTGCCCTAATTTTTTATTACTTCAATAAAAACTTGGTATAATCAATAGTCAAAATTGAAGAGTCTGCCAAGTAGGGAGATGAAAAAATGGCGGCTGTTTCAAAACCTTAAGAAAACATTGATTTTTCATTCGAAGCTCTATATCTTAAAAACTACCAATAATACTAGAAAATCTAAGAGAATTATTTAAAGAAGAGTAAATTTTCTGAAATATTAGCCTTAAAAGAGCTATTTACGTCCAATAGTTCTCGAGATATAGCTTTTTTAAAAACTAAATTACTTAAAAATCTACTGAAAGGTTAGTAGTTAGTTAATTTATTTTGAGAAATCTATATCTCAGGAACTATGTGACGTACCGATGTCTATTAGCACTCAAATTAAAGCTAGTTTAATGGACTATAAAGAAGTTTATGACCTTTACCTTCGTAGGAATAGTAGTTTTCATGATTTTTGCTAAAATATAATGATTTATTGTTGTTTGGACAATAAATTTGATTTATGAAAAACTTCATTTCAGAAACCATTGGACGTACAGCCAGCGCTCAAATTAAAGCTTGTAAAATTTACAAAAAAATAGTTTATTATGTTTATCTTTGTAGGAGTAGTAGTTTTTATGATATTTGACAAAATAAACTCACAAAATGTTAATTTCTAGTTGTTCGTATAAAATGTTGGAATTTTGAAAAAATATATCTCTAGATCCGTAGGACGCACATATTCAACACTCAAAACGCCAACACTCAAAATAAAGGAAATTTAACTTACTATAAAGTAGTTTATGACACTTATCTTCGCAGGAGTTGTAGTTTTTATGATATTCCCATATGAATATAAATTTGGCAAATGAAAATGTGTTTGAACAACAATAAATCAATTTATTTTAGCTAATATCATGAAAACTACTACTCCTACGAAGATAAACATCATAAACCACATCATAGCTCATTAAATTAGCTTTAATTTAAGTGCTAATAGGCATCTGTACGTCAAATGGTTTTAGATTTTTATAGATATAGATTTTTCAAAATAAATTCACTAACTACTGACCTTTCAGTACGTTCTGTACAACATTTTTATTCATGTGTGAATATCATAAAAACTACTACCCCATACACGAAGATAAGTGTCATAAACTATTTTATAGAAAGTTAAATTTCCTTTATTTTGAGTGTTGGCAGACATATGTGCGTCTTATGGATCTTGAGATGTATTTTTTTTAAAAATCCAACATTTCATACGAACAACCAGAAATTAACATTTTGTGAGTTTATTTTGTTAAATATCATTAAATCTACTACTCCTACAAAGATAATCATAATTAACTATTTTGTAGTAAATTTGATTAGCTTTAATTTGAGCGCTGGCAGACATCGTTACGTCCAATGGTTTCTGAAATAAAGTTTTTCATAAATCAAATTTATTGTCCGAACAACAATAAATCAATATATTTTAGCAAAAATCATGAAAACTACTATTCCTACGAAGGTAAAGATCATAAACTTCTTTATAGTCCATTAAACTAGTTTTTATTTGAGTGCTAATAGACATCGATACGTCACATAGTTCCTGAGATATAGATTTCTCAAAATAAATTAACTAACTACTAACCTTTCAGTAGATTTTTAAGAAATTTTGTTTTTAAAATAGCTATATCTGGAGAACTATTGTACGTAAATAGATCTTTTAGGGCTGATATTTCAGCAAATTTACTCTTCTTTAAATAATTCTCTTAGATTTTCTAGTGTTGTTGGTAGTTTTAAGGATGAGCTGCATATCCTTAAAACTAGCAACAGGCCCATTAATCTAGCTTTAATTTGAATGCTAATAGACATCTGTAGATCTGATGGTTGATGAGACACAGATTTCTCAAAATAAATTCACTAACTACTGATATATCAGTACATTCTGTACATTTTTATGAAATGTTGCTCTTTAAAATGCTATATCTTGAGAACTATTGAATGTAAATAGCTCTATTAGGGCCCATATTTTAACAAATTTACTCTACTTTAAGTGATGTTCTCTTAGGTTTTCTATTGTTGTTGGTAGTTTTAAAGATATATTGGGTTAGGGGCTGGCAAACCACAGCCGCTGCTTCCTATTACCATGGACATGGCGAAAGAAATGGCCCGAAGCGCTACCCTTGAAAGAGCAGAAGAAAGGAGTAGAAAAGAATGTGGGGGTAAGAACTGGGCGGCATTGCTAGATCCTAAGAGACGCCCTCCATTGACTTTACCAAGGTTGGTGTCAGTGGCATGCTTCAGGATTGATACTGGACATGACTGTCTACGGCACCACCTGAAGAAGATAGGAGTGGCTGTCTTCCGACTGCATCCTTTCTGGAGATGGTGAGATGACTCCCGATCACATATTTTCAGACAGGAGTTACGTGAACAAAGCTAAAGTATACTGGGCTGTTCGAAACAAAATGGCATAAATGCCTCCTTTGACGTAGGAAAAATATTAATGGTAGAATATCACCGTATACACTAAACTAGCTTTAATTTGAGTGCTAATCTATACGAGGAATAGTTTTCTAAAATAATAATACTAATAAATAACAACTACCAAATAGTTACCAAATAGATTTCTCAAAATAATACACGAATTTTTCATTGCACTATTTATGAAATGCTGCAATTTAAAAAGTTATACATAAACATGTCTCGTTGGAATCATATTTTAGCAAATTTACTCAAATTTAAACGAGGTTATATTAGGTTTTCTATTGTTGTTGGTAGCTTTGAATAAAAAATTAAGTTTTTTTTTAATATTTAGAAATAGCTGTCATTTTTTATTCCCTTGATCTATACTTGGCAGACTCATTAATTTTGATTAGTAATTATTCATAGTTTTCATTAAGATAATAAAAATTTAGGGTGAAATAATTTACCTTTTTCCACCTCGGGTCTTGTTCTATGACCAGACAACTCTATAGCCCCCAATTATCCCACGACTTCATTTTGTATAACCAAATTAAGAAATAGCTGATATGGAAGCGTTTGGAAACGATATTGGTCATATATTCAAGACTTTAAGATTGCTTTACAAAAATGTTAATGCATTTTTGGTTCTGAGGCCATTAGAGCACATATAAACAGAGTATTTAATAGTATGAATAAATTATAAAAGAATTTTTAAAAAAAATAAATCTGATCATAATTAATAAGTTATGCTAATATTCCTTTTTTTTTTGTTTTAGTTATTATTTACTTTTTATTTGTTTACAATGCTCATCATAATAATACAATTTACGTTATTGGAAAAATATATGACATTTGATGGTGAGTATATCTATTATTTTATTTTATTCTGAATATTATATCTGTATCACTGATCTAAACACCATTCACTACCTTAAAAACATTTGCTTACGAGTATTGTGTAAGTGAGTTATGATCTTAAGGAAAACATTAATCCTTGAAAATACTGTAAAGCATTTAATAAACAGGGCTAAAAAAAATAACTGATGAAAAATACATAAAAGAAACAAAAAAATTAATATACCATATATTGAGAGAAAATAATCTCACCAACAACACTATCACAACACTTTGAAATATTTGAATGTTACAAGAATGTCGATTTTTTCATAATAAGAAGAGGTTTTGTAATAAACATTTTTAAACTGGATGTAAACAAGTTTTATTAAAATAAATTACAATATTTCTTCTGATAAAAAAAAAAGTTTAAAAACTTACTTTTTAACAATTTTAAATATTAAATTTCGACTAACGCCTGTTGAACAGATTCGATACTTAGGACTCCATCTTGACAAGAGATTTACTTGGAATCCGCACACAAGACTGAAATGACAAGAAACTGCTCGTAGATTCCGATTGCTACAACACTTACTTGACAAACGCTCTAAACTTCCCATTCACTACAAAAAATTAGTATACACTACGATAATTAGACCAATTTGAACATATGGAATTGAGCTCTGGGGCTCCACCAAACAATCCAATCCTTACAATACAAAATCCTACGTAAAATCCTTGATGCTCCTTATTACGTTACAAATAAGCTCATTCACAAAGACCTTAACATCCCATTCGTTGCAGATTTGGCCCAAAACAGTTATGCGTCTTTTCATTCCAAACTCCTTAACCATCCTAACCCATTAGTTCTTAATCTCTCATCCTTAACAATCCCTGATAATCCTCCGAGGCGTCTGAAAAGAAGATGGTCACGGAACCTTCTAATTTAAATTAATGTTTGAAGTACCACCAATGGGTGGTTCCTTCCCAAGATTTTCAAGTGTATATTTAACATACAACATATTTACTTATTGTATTATTTTGTACAGTTGTAAATTACATTAAATAAATAAAAATAAAAAATTATTATTATTACCTATACTGTTCTCCAGGCCTTCTCCAAACTCTTTCATGGCCATCTGGTCTGTTAAGGGCCACTCTCGTCTCATTGGTGAACAATTTTTTTTTCCATTCCTACACAGTCCAAAATTGGTGTTCCCTTGGAAATTTCAATCTCATTGCACGATGTCCAGCGGTGAGAAGAGGACCGGACCTTCTTGAATTAAGGTTTTACTCTCTCAGTCCCCTATTGACCATTGACTCGGAGATTGATATCCCTCGAACACCAGGGATCAAGTTTTTAATGGAAGAAACGCCCTTTGATTTGTGCCCTAAAAGCGACACTTAAAGCGTCTACTATGGATGCGACATCGATGTTTTCTAAACAACGATGTTTTGTCCCAATTTTCCATTTTTTTTTTTTTCAAAAGTAACTAAATGAAAACCAAAAATTTTCAGTATATAAATAGATTCCTATCAAAAATATGGTTGAATAAAAAAGTACCTCCAACCTTCAAGCTATCGACATGATAGAGATAAATTACGACTAGAAAAACAACGATGTTTTAAAATATCTTTGCTCTATATTAAGATATCATTGCATACAAATCTTTGCCAAAACTCTTCTTACAGGCCGTAGAATGTGGGATCGTTGGAACAGAGCTTATGTTTCTGAAATAGTTGTTCAAAAACATCGATGTATTTTGGGTAAAGTATTGTAAGCAACGATATATTAAAAACATCAATGTTTTTTGTTGTCGATGTTGGATTCTTAGTTCCAAAACCTACTTCTGACAAGCCTTAGAATGCGTGATCGTTGGAACAGACTTATGTTTCTGAAATAGTTGTTCAAAAACATCGATGTTTTTAGGGTAATGTATTGTAAGCAACTATAATTTAAAACATTGATGTTTTTTGGAGTCCATGTCCTATTGGTTGATTGAAAAAGCACTTCTGACTGGCCGGAGCATGCGTAGTGTTTACTAACATAGTAAGACATAACAGTCTTTATGATACAGAAATTGTTAAAAAAAAAATCGATGTTTTAGTATTGAACATCGATGATTTTTTATCGATGTCGCATCTCTAGCGTCTGCCATAAATTCAGAGCAACTTGTACCAGCCAATCCAATTATCCCTTCCACACGCTAGCACATGTGCGACTTTTCCATTGTTTGCCAAACGTGTAGAGGCAACTTTAAAATAAATTACCTACCGGAACTAACCAGAAAAACAACTAGAACATTCAAGATACAGTGAGGGAAAAAAGTGTTTTCCTTTATATAGTGATTTGAAATATTAAAAAACAATTCATATGAGTTTAGTCGATAAAAAGTTCAATTAAAAATTGTTAAATAGTAGTATGTATACATTCAATTGAGAACTTTGATCATAATAAAATAATGAGGTGTAGATAATTGACCGTAGATTAATGATTGGAAAAGTTTGTCGGGGGGTGCGGTCAGCAAAGAACAACATAAATAAACAAAACCATATTTATTTATTTTATGCTGACGTTTCGACCTGGGTTTCAGGTCTTCATCAGGGCTATAGAACAAAAGAGATAACAAAAACATTTAGAGTAACATTCAATTAAAAAGGAATAGTATACAAACAAATTTAGAATTATACAAAATATTGAATTAAATCATAAATGATAAAAAATTGATAACTGATAA
>NW_027106917.1:315349-329827 GCF_000696795.3 Halyomorpha halys | reverse complement strand
AAGAATAATGTAACAAATATGAGAATGAGAAAGGAGATTTACGTTCTGGCGTAGAAGGTAGGCCTGCAACTGAAACCTCGGCATAAAATAAATAAATATGGTTTTGTTTATTTATGTTCTTCTTTGCTGACCGCACCCCCGACAAACTTCTCCAATAATTAATAATAAAATAATATTTTAAAATAACATAAATGCTAGGAAAAAAGTATTTGTGCACTTTGTTTCTCCATAAGTAAGAAGGTTACGAACTTCCTAGAGTATATATATGTATATATAGTTGACTGTAAAAATTTAAATATAAGATGGGTTGCGGTAAAAAAATGGAGCAAATAGTTTATAACTATTTTAACATCCGACGTTTCGGCCCACTTTGCAGGGCTTTTTCAGGGCTAAAAAGATACAAAAAAAAACTGAGAATATTACAACAATAAGGTAATTTAAGTTAGGATAAATATTATGTAAAAATAAAGTGATAAGAAATTACATATAAATAAAAGGAAGGAAGACATAAAATAGTATCAATATAAAATAAAATTAAATAAACAAAGATAAGAATAAAAAATAAGTAACAATTGTAAGAGTAACTTGTAAAATATACTGTACAGGAGACGTACATAAACCAAAACAGAATACAGGAAAAAAAAAAAAAAAAAAGTAGAGTTTAAATAACGTCTTGAGAGAATAAATATAAATAATAATGATATTAAATGAGCAAAGAACAAGTCAGGACCACCTACCTGTTCAAAGCAAAAGGTTGAACAGAAGGCGACAATAAAGCAGAAACGTGGAGAAGTGGGGAGGAAGTGGCCAGCCGTTTAACGGCTATATTTATATTTCAAATACGTCGCGTATACAGGAAGCAGTCATAAAGATATGACGAAAAATGAAAAATAATAAGAAAAAGATATGAGAGATAAAGATACAGATATTCCTAGAGTATAATTCTGTTCTTTCCTGTTAGTATTCTAAAATATTTCAATGGTATAAGACCTAGAAATGTATTTTTAGAATTGCATATTGATGCCAAAAACAAGTAAACTGAGTGCCGCAACTCGCAAGAAAGTGATTTTATTGCGCAACCAACAAAATATCACTTTTCTTGAGCCATTACAATATAATAGGGAGGGTAAACTGCGAGGATATATGAAGCCAAAAAGGCAGCCCTTATGAACAACAGGAGAGTGGCAGTGAATTGATAGAACTTCCACTGCCTTCTGTTCCAGATTATATTACATATGAATTTTTGGATTAAAGCACGAATTCCTAGAAAACGGTTTATTAGATTTCCATTGTTAATGAACCAAAATACTGAACATAGTATTTACATTTTATAGTCTTAGAGTTCTGGCAGTGGTCAAATGCTCCAGTCAAGTTGAGTATTTGCGGCTGTAGTGCTCTTGCTCAGCCTCCACTAGCTCATTACCAGTGATGCGGTGAGAGGGATGCGCTGGGACCTCAAAGAGCTCTTGTCTACCCCTCACATGTGGGGAATAGAGTGGGCTCAGGGATACTGAGGTCGATTGTGTAAATATTGTATGTAAGAGTGTAAATGTGATTATTTATTTTTTCATGTACATAGTTTGATTATATTTATCCTTCTGTTTGTATATATTTAGAGAGATTTTATTTATTTGTATGTATTTTTTTCATTTATTTTTATTCTTATATCATTTTATTTTAGTATGAATGTAATCAGTTATCTCAATTATTTATTGTCCAAGAACTTTGTGGCAGATTGTAAAATTTATCAATAAATAAAATTTTTTTAAAAAAAGTTATAGTCAATTCTTTATCAATTTGGCATATTATTTGTTAAAATTAATGCTAAAGTTACATTACATTTGTTTCAGATCTGATAAAAAACATAATAATGGAATATGTTGATGCATGTAATGTAGTATTTGCTGTTTTTCTTATTATAGGAATTATAAAGGTAAACTCATAGTTAATGCTGGTTTTTATGGTTAACATAATTTTTATTCTATTTTTTTTTTAAACAAAATTCATTGGTGTTTCAGAAATTTCAATTACATTTATTTAGTTTATATTTTAATTTATTTTCGCTTGGCTCTTGGCATTATGCAAATCAAGGATTTTGATGTAGTCCAAAAGCACAAGCACATTAACCCTAATTTTTGATTACTTTAAAACTATATACAGTTTAGAGTCAAAATTAGTAACTCTGCCAACCATGGTAAGGGGAATAAACAATGGTGGCCATCCCAGAATTTTAAAAAAAAATAATTTTGAGTTCTTTTAAATGAAAACGAAATTGGGCATTATTTTCTGTTTGAAAAAGTTTCAAGTTTTACCAAGTGTATACAAGGGATATAGTAAATACCATTAAAGTAAATATTGAATTATTTAATGTATATTCCCTCTGAAGTTTATTTTATTTGAGAGAAACCTGAAATATTCACTCATTTTTCATTTGGAGCTCCTTACCCTTTTGGTTACTAACAACACTAAAATATTTCATAGCACATTTTTTAAAGTAATGCAAATTTTCTAATATACAAGCTCTTTACATTCAATTGTTCTCGAGATATAGATTTTTAAAAGCAACATTTTTTTCCAAATAATAAAAGTCAACATTATGCCAATTTGAAAACTATCGCAGGGATTTCATCATTTGGAGCTCCTTACCCTTTTGGTTACCAACAACACTAAAATATTTCATAGCACATTTTTTAAAGTAATGTAAATTTTCTAAAATACAAGCTCGTTACATTCAATTGTTCTCGAGATATAGTTTTTAAAAGCAACATTTTTTTCCAAATAATAAAAGTGAACATTATGCGAATTTGAAAACTATCTCAGGAACTATTGAACCTAAATAGCTCTATTAGAGCTCATATTTTAGATCATTTACTCTATTTTAAATGGTATTTCATTAAGTTTTATAGGGTTGTAGGTTCTTTTAAAGATATAGTTCCCAATGAAAAACTAATTTTTTTTTTTTATTATTACTATTATTTTTACTGGACTATTGTCATGGACAATTATTGTTGTTACCTATTATTATGGCCAATAATTATTTTTACTGGACTATTATTATGGCCAATTATTATGTTTACTGGACTAATACTATTTTTACTGGACTATTGTCACGGATAATTATTATTTTTGCTTGACTATTTTTATGGCCAATTATATTTTTACTTGACTATGGTTATGGACTAATATTATTTTTACTGGACTATTGTCATGTACAATTATTGTTGTTACTGGACTATTGTCATGGACTAATACTATTATTATGGTCAATTATTATTTTTACTTGACTATGGTTATAGACTAATATTATTTTTTCCTGGACTATTATTAAGCCCAATTATTATTTTTACCTGACTATGGTTATAGACTAATATTATTTTTACTGAACTATTGTTATGGGCCACTATTACTGTGACTGGACTACAATTGTTCGGAGAATAAGCCAATACCACCACGTCGGTGTTATTAGTTAATTTTTATTATTTATCCTTTCTTAATCATGTATATTGAATTGTTTCAGGAAAATTCAGGTTTTGTTGCAGCTTATCTTCTGGTTGAGTTAACTCGTTTGATCGAACTTATCTGGAGTTTGGTTTTGAATTCATTTATGTATTTTCATTTTGGTTATTTTATAGAAGAACTCCTAGTAATTGGTAATAATAAAATTAAACTTATTATCAAATTAACTAGTTTTAGAACAAAGGCTTGATGCTTAAGGAATTTATTACTTTCTCTTACTTCTGTTAAGCTATTGTTTTGGTTAAGGCATTTAATCGGTTTTTACTTGATTTTATTTAAATTTTAAATAGTTTAATAATTTTATATAACAAAAAAATGCATAGGAACATGGAGAAGAGGGCAGAGAAATATGTCTTATTGATAATGTTTGACATCTCTTCTGCCTTCAACAGCGTTTGGTGGCCCCGTGTACTCCAGAAGTTGCAAGAGCTCGACACCCTCAGTAATCTATACTCCCTCGTTGCTAGTTACCTCAATCACAAGAGTGTCAGGATCAGGGGTAACTACAACGAGGTCGAGAGAAAAATCGAAAGAGGATGTCTGCAGGGTTCGGTCCTAGGATCAGCTCTGTGGAAGCTAGTATTCGATGAGTTGCTGGAGGAACTAGAGGACAATGGGTTCCTTGTCACGGCTTACGTAGATGATCTGGCAGTCATCGTGGCCAAGAACAGCAGATCCAGACTAAAGACAGAAGCGGAGAGGTGTGCCAGTCTCGTAGGAGAGTGGTGCGTGAAGAGGAAGTTGAGTATGGCAGCAGCCAAGACTCAGGCCATACTTATAAGAGGCTCCATGGACAGGGCTCATCCTATCACCCTGGATATCCAAGGAGAGAGGGTGAGACCGGGTGAGGAGGTGACATATCTTGGTGTGAGGATAAGAAGATTCGATGCCACTTCTCACCTGGTGTATCTAAAGGACAGGGTAACCCTGTCACTCAATGGATTAAGCAGGATAGGGGGTGCATAGATATCCTGCAACGATGACCATATTTAAAGGTGTGATCTTGGGAATTCTGACGTACACATCCCCTGTGGGGAGCTGAAACCTCACACAGACACAGAAAAGAAGACTGGCCATGATACAGAGACCCCCCAGCGCACTACCCCACTGCTCCCACACCCCCTATGCCAGAAATGACAAGGGAGAGGGATAAACAAAAAAAAATTACAAAAAAATATGTAATTTGTTTAGCTAATTAAAACAAAATGAGTTTTCAACATTAAATTGTTTTACCTCCCAAAACTTTAAAACAGAACTTGACTGAATTTAATTATGAATGATAGTGATAATAGTGAATGCACTGAGCTCCACTTTGATTCAATTTATTTATTCTTTTTTCACAATCTAACAATAATTTTTAGTTTTAATTTTTGTTATTTTTATTTTTAAAAATGTTCAATTTAAAAAAGTAAAATCTACTTTTTTCTTTACCCAAATTATAATTATACATGTTTCATACTTTCTATATAATTTTATAACATTATAATTCATAATTAATTTTTAATTTGATAAAAAAATTATTGAAATACTTGCAGTCTTTATATAAATTAGTGTCAGTTTTTTTCTTCTTTCTTTTCTTAATAATTATATTATTGCTTTATTATATTATTTAATTTAGTAAAATAATTCTGTACTTTGGTAAAAGAAGGACCAATTTCTAAATATATCAAATTTTTGTAAATGCCATTTGTTGATTTAAACATGTGGGAATAATAAATGAATTATTTAGATCCATGACTCTTTATGTTGAGTACATGTTTCCTAAATGTACCTATCTAATATGTGAATCATACATTGTGCTTGGACACATGAAATCCAAAACTGTGAAATATAGGATGAATGTTTGAGTGATGTGTAACAGTTGTACAGCACACTGTAAAAATCAACAAATGCACAACAAAGGTACAGTAGACACAATTGAAAAATAGTCAGTGAATACACTTGCAAGAGACAAAGTGCCAATGTAAAATTTAAAACAAGAAAAAAAAACAAAAAATGGCCAATAAGCACTGAAACAGCTATTTCTCAAAATGAATATTGGCCTTTCTTTTACTAACCTACAGAATTAGTTTGCCTTTTTTTTATTTTATTGATGAAGGTTTTTAATGGTAACATCAGATAAAAAAAGTTGCTTATTTGGGCTGCTGTTAGTATTTTTTATCGATATAACGTAGTTATATTTTTTATAAAAAATTGACTGCATTAAATTCCTGCCTGATTTTATTTAATTTAAAATATTTACTTCAACTTGTTTTTCTTTATTACTAATAACTTATTATTGATTTTAGGTTTTGAATTGATTTGTGCCTGGATTGGCTACAGCTATTACTCAACAATGCCAAAAACCAATAAATATATTTTCTGAAAAAGATTAAGGAAACTGAAGGAGATTCCTTAAATTTAAATATAATTAAGAAAATATTGAGTTACAGGGCAGTACATGTATATACTTTTATAATTTTCAAAAAATAATGAAAAATATAAATATGACAAATATAAGTGTTATTTTTTTTTTTACGTTAAAAGTATAAAAAAACAATCATAATTACATAGTTTGATTTGAAACCAGCGGTGACGGTTTTGAAGAAAATTATTAATTTTTGTATCAAAATATGATCTTTACCAAATTCCTCAAAAGTGCTTGCAGAGACTGGTTGCTCTGGATTCTAGGGAGCCAAATCTTGAATTTAATTGGGTTTCACAAGTTAGCCACTTCCAAATTTGTTGAAGAATATTTTAACTATTTATCTGATCATAAAATACTAATCAGGAACAAAAATATTATTTTAATAAGTATACCTAATAAGTAATACTCTAGATATATTGTATGTGTATTAATTTCAAATTACAGCAACATTTATAGACTTAGTTGTAGTTACAATTACCCGGAATCAGAAAATTACCTTAAATTTAATAGTCTCTATATGAAAGCTATGGAAAGTAAGTCGACTGAATGTTTCGATTAAGGTCTAGCAAGGTACATTACTCATGTCATAAAGGCTGATGTAAGTAGTGCGGCCGACTTGTCTCTAATGGTTTGAAGCATTTGATGGTCCAATGTTTGTTTCTGTAGATCTATAGCAAAAGATACCTTCACATTTATATTGATGCAGCCATGGATGATTTATTGTTGGAGATTGTTTTGAATCTTAAAACTATTAAACAGTTAAACAATTTGTTTTACTTTCTAATGATTGTTAACTACTTAGTTTAAAAATAATAAAATATTTGTATGTGTGTGTTTATTTTATACATAGGGCTTAATAATGATTAATTCGGGTAGCTTCAAAAGTATTGTTTTATATTGGAAGATTATTGATTGACCGTGTGTATAAATGAATGGAATATGGTCCGGGTGCGGTAAAAAAACTCAAATAGTAGATAATTATACTATTTTATTGAGCCTAGTAGATAATTATACTATTTTATTGAGCCATAGTAGATAATTATACTATTTCATTGAGCCTAGTAGATAATTTTATACTATTTTATTGAGCCTAGTAGATAATTATACTATTTCATTGAGCCGAATAAAAATAATAATAAAATAGTATAATTATCTACTATTTGAGTTTTTTTTACCGCACCCGGACCATATTTCATACTCTTTTATATCTTTTTTATCTTTTATAAATAACCATAAATTTTAACTATATAATTTATGAAATTAGGAAGATATTATATTTTATACCTATGTATGTATGGAATTATTTAATTTTTTAGTTTCAGTTCACACATTAGTGTTAAAAATTAAAATTGAAACTTTTGAAAATTAAAATTTTTAATATTGATATACGAATTTACTAAGACCAATTGGGCCATATTCTATGGCTATGTTATAATATAACCCAATAAATATATCAATCTATCTAACGATAGAAAATCATAAACCATTGAATTTTTCAAATACTATATATATATTTTTTTTTATTTGTTGTTTAAGAAACCCCCATAAAAAAAGAGTTGGCCACAATATTTTCAAGTAAAACTAAACCTCTTTTATATCTATGAGTAAAGAACATATGTATGATTATACAATATAATAATCATAAAAATGTAAGTAAAAGATTTAATATATAAAATATAACTATAATAAATAAAAAAGCATTAATATCAAATATAAAAAAAAATAATATTAATAAGTATATATAACATTAATAAAATTGATAGATGTGTATACAACTTGATGCAAATAAATGCAGCCATTTCTTATATAATTTAAAAAATAGATAATTGCAAGAAAAAGATAATAGTAAATAGAGACATCATTACTTTCACTTACTTATATATGAAATATATAGTGAGGGGAAGAATTGTGATCCTGAAAAATTTCCAATTACAGTTTTCAATGGAAATACATGTTTTGAGGTCCCCTAAGTTCAGATAACAAAATCTTGCAAAATGGTCAGTGTGTATATTAGGCCTAGCTCAAAGCCTATAAACTGAAACTATATATTTAGGGCATGTGTACGTCAGCAATGTTAAGGTATATTTTTCCTTAAAATGGACCAGACGGAAGTACAATTTTATAGAATAGGCTTTTTAAATTTTTTTGATTTTCTCAAATAATACACCAACGATTTTGATTAGCCTCAGTGAATCAAAGTACAATCAAATGGTCTTTAATACCAGAACCCTGTTTCATAATAAAGTACAAACTAATACTATTAGTCTTGTTGATTTAACTTAATATATTTACACTGACTTGTACAATAGTAACTTGTAATTTAGTACTTTTTAACTCCTGTAATATCACTAATAGTCCTCCCTATTATGAAAAAAATAAGAATTAGTGCAATTACTACATTGTTTTTATACTTGTATTTTGAACTAATAATATTAGCTTTCATTATGAAACAGGGCCCGGATAGGCATTAATACCTCATTGATATAGTTTGATAGGGCTTAAAAAAACTTCCTCTAAAGTACTTGTAATTTTTTTATTTGAAACCAATAAACAGTTATTATTGTTAGCAATAATAAACAATGGATAAATTAAAAACAATAAAGAATTTTATGAATAATTAAAGACATCCGATTCAAATGAGAAAAGCATAGGCTGCCCCCGGACCAGATTTTTTTACTATTTTCATAGATTCTTTACATTTTTATAGATTCCTTACTACTTTTTTTTTGTTTTAAATGTATTCTTGATATGAACAAAATTAATATTCATTATTCTCATCTTGATAAATCCTATAATAAGGAGTTTTATAGTAACAGAAAAATAAATTGTTTCAATTATAATATAAAAATATCCATGTAGTCTGAAATTTTTTTTCTTTTAATTCCTACGTTTCGGCCATTCACAAGGATCTATTGATTAACAATTTTAAATTACACTCTAATCATTATAAATTAAGTTATAAGTTGTTAAGTTATAAGGATTTTCTTTTTTTTGTGTGTGTTATGATCTCCTCTTGTGAGATTGTGTCATGTCGTACATCGACCAACCAACTCACTATAATTGTCCGTTTAAAAAGTCAGATAAATAAGGCCACCATGGCTGAGTGGGCGAGAGTGGAGGGTTTTCACGCCACTTATTAAATATTAATCGATTACACTATCTTAAAGTTGTTTTTGTAATAATTTATAAATTTTTTTTAATTATTTATTTAATGTAATTTACAACTGTACAAAATAATACAATAGGTAAATATGTAGTATGTTTCATATACACTTGAAAATCTTGGGAAGGAACCACCCTTTGGTGGTACTTCAAACATTAATTTAAATTAGAAGGTCCCGTGGCCATCTTCTTTTCAGACGCCTCGGAGGATTATCAGGGATTGTTAAGGATGAAAGATTAAGAATTAATGGGTTAGGATGGTTAAGGAGTTTGGAATGAAAAGACGCATATCTGTTTTGGGTCAAATCTGCAACGAATGGGATGTTAAGGTCTTTGTGAATGGGTTTATTTGTAACATAATGAGGAGCATCAAGGATTTTACGTAGAATTTTGGATTGTAACGATTGGATGCAGGAAGAATTTGATCGTTTGGTGGAGCTCCAGATAAAATTTATAAAAATAAAAAATTGTTTATGAATTTTGTTTATTACCATGTTTTACCCCAATTTTTTATTACTTTAATGAAAACTATGTATAATTACTAGTCAAAATTCATGAGTCTGGCAAGTACAATTAGGGTGAATAAAAAATGGCTGAAATAAATTTGCTGAGGTATTAGCCCTAAAAGAGCTATTTACGTCCAATAGTTCTCGAGATATAGCTTTTTAAAAAAGAAAATTTCTTTAAAATCTTCTGAAAGATTAGTAGTTAGCTAATTTATTTTGAGAAATCTATATCTCAGGAACTATATGACATACAGATGTCTATTAGAACTCAAATTAAAGCAAGTTTAATGATCTATAAAGTATTTTATGATGTTTATATTCGTAGGAGTAATAGTTTACATGAAATTTGCTAAAATAAATTGATTTATAGTTGTTCGGACAAATTTTCATTTGCCAAATTTATATTCATACGTGAATATCATAAAAACTACTATCCCTACGAAGATAAGTGTCATAAACTACTTTATAGTAAGTTAAATTTCGTTTATTTTGAGTGTTTGAAGACATATGTGCTTCTTATAGATCTAGAAATATATATTTTTTCAAAAATCAATCATTTTATACAACAACTATAAATTAACATATTGTGAGTTTATTTTGTCAAATATCATAAAAAATACTACTCCTACAAAGATAAACGTTTTTAACTATTTTATAGTAAATTTAAATAGCTTTAATATGAGCGCTGGCAAACATCTGTATTTCCAATTGTTTCTTAAATTAAGTTTTTCATAAATCAAACTTATTGTCCGAACAACTATCAATCAATTTATTTTAGCAAATATCATCAATACTACTATTCCTACGAAGGTAAAGGTTATAAAACGTCTTTATAGTCCATTAAACTAGCTTTAATTTGAGTCCTAATAGACATCGGTACATCACATAGTTCCTGAGATATAGATTTCCCAAAATAAATTAGCTAACTACTAATCTTTCAGAAGATTTTTAAGAATTTTTTCTTTTTAAAAAGTTATATCTCGTGAACTATTGAGCGTAAATAGCTCTATTAGGGCTAATATTTCAGAAAATTTACTCTTCTTTAAATAATGTTCTATTAGATTTTGTAGTATTGTAGGTAGTTTTTAACATATATAGAGCTCCGAATGAAAAATTAATGTTTTTTTTAACGTTTTGAAACAGCTGCCATTTTTTATTCCCCCTACCTATACTTGGCAGACTCATCAGTTCTGACAGTAATTATAGATAGTTTTCATTGAAGTAATAAAAAATGGGGGTGCAATAACTGTCTTTTTTTCTTCCCGGCTCTTGTACTATAAGGCCAAGCGGCGGACACCCAGTCTGGACTTTATAGTCCTTCGGGCCTACAAACGTAGGGCCCTGTACAGTGAAGTTACCATCCATAGAGGACTTAGTCTGGCACGCGTAAGACTCGTCCTATCATCCTTGTCGACTACATTTATATATATATATATATATATATATATATAAGTAAACACGCGTTGTCGAGATTTTCTGGTCAAGGGCACCTCTTATTGTCAATTCTTAGATCAAACACAACCTCGACACAAATAAAAAATGTTTGTCTCCTTTCGTCTTTAGATTTTTTGGAAATCACAAAAAAATGAAATTCGTAACTTCAATACGAACTCACGAGTCAACTAAAAACTTAGGGACCTGTGTAGAGAGGGAAGTGGAAGTTTTGTGATGCGCGCGCCTCACTAGATATTCTTACATTCAGGAGTATTATTCTACGTTGAGTTAAAAATAAACAAGAATCATGAATTCAAAGAAGAAGCTTTTGAAGATAAATTTACAAGATTTGTTTTTACAAATTTACAAAACATGTTTTATCTTTTCCTCATACTTCAGTTATCTACATGATAATAATTATGGGCGACTGTTGGTTCCTGTATTCCTGTAAATATCTGTTGTCTAGTTCAAGACCGGGGTAGAAAAAAAAACAGTTATTTCAGCCTAGTTTTTGATTACTTTAATGAAGACTATGTATAATTACTAGTCCAAGTTAATGAGTCTGCCAAGTATAGGTAGGGGGAATAAAAAAATGGCAGATGTTTCAAAACGTTAAAAAAAATAAATTTTTCATTCGGAGCGCCTATATCTTCAAAACCACCGACAACACAAGAAAATCAAAGAGAATATCATTTAAAGTAGAGTAAATTTTCTAAAATATGAGCCCTAATAGAGCTATTTACGTTCAATAGTCCTCGAAATATAGATTTTTAAAAACAATATTTCATTAAAAGTCAGCAGTTAGTGAATTTATTTTGAAAAATCTATATCTCAAAAACCATCAGACGTACAGATGTCTATTAACACTCAAAACAAAGCTAGTTCAATGTACTATAAAGTAGTTTGTGATGTTTTTCTTTGTAGGAGTAGTAGTTTTCACTAGGAGCAGCCGAGCGTGCCCTATCTCGATCACCATCATATGTACACGGATTTGTTAAACTGTTCTATTCTTGGCAGGAACAAAATTATATCCGTTATTCCCAACAACCATGAAAATAATGTATACTTTTTTATCTATGCGCCACAAATGCATAATTTTATTAGAAATTTATCTTATACCAAAACATCAGGGCAGCTTATATTGTTTCAGGGAAAATTTTAAATATTAATCAAATATCCCCAACCAAATCGGGTGAATGCTTGCGGCATTGCATAAAGTAGGAACAGACAAAAATTCATGTTTATATATTAAATTTATTTATTATCATAACCTAGCCTACTCATCTCTCTTTTCTCAGTCCGCCGGTGTTCCTCAAGGTAGTATCTTAGGTCCCATTCTTTATACGGTTGATACAGCTGACATCCCAACAGATCCTAACACAGTCCTAACAACATAGGCTGATGACACATATATACTGTCTGTAAACAACGACCTACTAATGCATCACAAACACTACAGACATACATAACATCCATTGAAGAATGGTGTTAAGACTGGAGAATTAAAATAAATCCAACAACAAATCCCACCAGATTACCTTTACTCTCCGTCGAAAACCTCTACCCTCCTGTCCTACATTATCCTTTCTAAATACACCACTAACGCCTGTTGAACAGATTCGATACTCCAGATTAGGACTCCATCTTTTGACAAGAGACTTACTTGGAATCCACATACAAGACTGAAACGAGATTCCGATTGCTACAACACTTACTTGACAAACGCTCTAAACTTCCGATTCACTACAAAAAATTAGTATACACTACGATAATCAGACCAATTAGGACATATGGAATTGAGCTCTGAAGCTCTACCAAGCCATCAAATTCTTCCCGCATCCAATCCTTACAATCCAAAATCCTACATAAAATCCTTGATGCTCCTTATTACGTCACAAATAAACTCATTCACAAAGACCTTAACATTCCATTCGTTGCAGATTTGGCCAAAGCAGATATGCGCCTTTTCATTCCAAACTCCTTACCCATCCTATCCCATTAATTCTTAATCTCTCATCCTTAGCAGTCCCTGATAATCTTCCGAGGCGTCTGAAAAGAAGATGGCCACGGAACCTTTTAATTTAAATTAATGCTTGAAGTACCACTAGTGAGTGGTTCCTTCCCAAGATTTTCAAGTGTAAATGAAACATACAACATATTTACTTATTGTATTTATTATTTGTTCAGTTGTAAATCAGATTGAATAAATAAATAAACATTTATTTATTAATTCGATATAGTAGCACTCTTGGCCAGTTTATTTTATCGCAAAAGTTACTGTCATACTCATACATCTGCCCTAAATATATGATTTCAGTTTTGTAAAACTTTTCGACTTAAGACACCGTTTTTTGAGATTGACTATTCACATACAGACACACATATCATTTTGGGAGCATTGGTATTTAAACTCAGAGTACCTCAAAACGTCCAATTCCGTCAATAACTTGAATTCGAAATTTTTCACGATCGCAATAGTTCCCCTTACTATATAGTCCATATATAGGTAAATGAAAATAATATGTAATATTTAGTTTATTAAGATGTTAGGTGAAAAAAAAAAACTTCCATTTTGAATTTCATCATAATTCTATTTATATTTGTAATACGTTTCGGTCGGGTTTCCCCATCTTCAAATACTAATATTCCTCACTTTTTTAAGTACATCTATTTCTTACTTGTAATATTGTCATATAGTCACTGTTTAAAGAAATGTGATGTAAATTTTAATTAATGTGTCTACATGACAATATTTCAAATTGATAACAAAATAAGAAATATTGGTACATGAATACGGGGAAAACCGAAACATAGTATAAAAAAAAAATAAAAATATTGAATAGAGAAAATATTCAAAATAGAAGTTTTTTTCATTTCTTCAAAGAAAATCCAGAGTAATATTCAGTGTTTTAAATTTAAATTAATTTGTAAAAATGCAAAACCTATTTAGGATAATCATAAATAAATAAAAACTTTTTTAAAAAAAAAAAAGTTGAAAGGAAAATGTCTTGGATGATTGAGTGAGGGCACTTGAACTTTCAATTCGGAAATTCCTTATTACATTTGCTCCCAGTTTTCTCTCATCAGCTTCTCAGGAAGGTGTATGACAGGTTATATTTCAATTATTATTTTTTTTTTTTAAATTATTTTCGGTTCTTCTTAAATTAATTCAAAATGTATCCAAAAAGAAAGTAGGCCTGATAGTCACCTTATAGCATTTTTTTTTCTTCTGAATTTTATTTTAGTATCTCAAACTATTAGTATTTTATGTAGTTATAATATTTTTTTATTATTATGTTTTTTTTATTAATACTTTTTTTTCAATTGGGATTCATTTTAATTATTAAATATCAATGATTGACCCAAAACAGATATGCGTCTTTTTATTCCAAACTCCTTAACCATCCTAACCCATTAATTCTTAATCTTTCATCCTTAACAATCCCTGATAAT
>NW_027106917.1:308202-315087 GCF_000696795.3 Halyomorpha halys | reverse complement strand
TATAAACTTGTTCATTTTTTTATTTATAATATTTTTATTTTATTTATTTGTTCGTGACGGCCGTGCAGGTTGGGGCGCAGATCCCAGTGCGCTCGGTTTGGAACCTTATGGGTTCGATTCCCACCTGGGGCAATTAAACATTCATTATTAAGCGGTTCCGAAGAATAATCTTGGAACTCCCACCTTGGTTAGTATGAGGCGGCAACCTAGGTAGCAGCTAGGGGTTGGCAAAAAGGACCCACAGGCCCACTTGGCGGACTTGCTCCATCCACCAAATACCAATACCAGTACCAGTACCCACCCCTTAGGGTCATGGGTAGATCATATGATATTCACTATATTCTGTTATAGTATTTTGTAGCTTTAAAAAAAAAAAAATCAGTTTCTCTATTTCATCTTGAAGGATCTTATCCAGGCTTGTTTCAATCACGAGCTGTTTCCTCAGAGTAGTGAAGAGTAGCTAGCACTCCAATAGCACCTGTTTCACCGTTCTTCTTACTTGGCAGTTTTTATTATTATTTATTTCCACTGTTTACATCGGGACCTCCCCGTGCTACACTGCAGGTGTCCCGAATGTAATTTTATGATTAAATTAAATGTGTGGAAAAGGAGGGCTGGAAATCGTGAGACTTTCCGCTAATTAACATGCATATATTTCCTTATATTTATAAAGTATTAATCCCTGGAGGGGCAGATAATATTAGTGTGTTAGGTTTTTAATTTAATTTCATTATTTATAGTAATATAAGAAAAGGACAAACAAGTTTGGGTGGTCTCATGGCATAAATAACAATCATGCGCTTATCTGTTGACGTCTTCGCCGCCGCGGTGACGTATCCTATAGCCGCTTCCTTCGTCCTGGCGTGCGGTGGGCGAAACGGTGAAGACCGTGTATTTCGCCTGTGTCTGAAAAATACGTCCTCGTTCCTCAAGGGCTGGCCAGCGTGTCACGGAGCCTGGCGTGATGGTAGGGGTAGGCCAGGTCCTGGCTTGCATGATGCTTAGGCTGGGGCGGCATTGCAGTCGCAGCGTCTTCGGGGTCTTCCGGTGTTCGCGGCAAGGGGGGGCATCAGAAAATGAGACCCTGGACCCCGACTTTATATAAATCCAAAAAAAGAACGGAAAAATCGGATTACTTAAATCCGACATCCACCTTCCCCAACCTTACAAGCAATACAGGTGTGCAGCAGCAGTTCGATGTTACATATCCATTATTAAACTACTACTAATAAATAAATTTACAATTAATTATTCATCAAGTTTTCTTTATAGGTTTCATTAGTTTTCAGTCTTCTGCGCATCTTTCGTCCGCAGGGGCTGGTCTTCTTCTTTGACGAATATTGAAGTGGCTTGGTCCAATAATTGTTTTCCATCCGTATACAAAATTTTTTCGTGAAGGAAGTTGTTCTCTGTGAGGGATAGAATCCGTTTTTCCAAAGCAATCTGGCGTGTAATGCATCAAAGACGATATAGACTATGCTCGGTAGTCTCCGGAACACCACAACTAGGGCATTGGGGGTCGGTATCCATCCCGTGGATGGCCTTGGGCTTCATAGGAAGCTTGGTTCGAAATCCCCCATGCCCTCGTGAGATATTGAGAGAGCCAGTAATCTGGGAGGACCCACTTGGTTTCCATCCGTGACCGAACGGTGGGGAAATATTTCTTTAAGCACCTTTTGCGCTTGTCATCCAACGCCGGTTCCATTCTTCGGTGGCATACTCCCAAAGAATAGCTTTCCATTTACTTGGACTCTCGTCAACCCTTACTTGGCAGTCTAAGAAAATCGAAATGAAATGAAATGAAAAAATAACTTTATTCTGGGACATATGTCCCCTAAGAATAATTACATGGTTCATATAGTGAGATTTTTGAGAATTCCAAAGGGAGGTTGCACGCATGACGAAGGATTTGCTAAAGGAGGAGGTTCTATAGGAGGCCATATATAAATTATTCGGATGGGATCTAGTGTTTAATGAGTGGATGGATGAACGAAGAGTGAGGAGATCTAGGATATAGGTAGATTTTTTGATGTTAAGAACTTGGAATAGAAAAACACCAAGGAGGTATTGCCTTCGGGAGGTTGGATAGAGCCACTTCAACTCTGAATACCAGCAGGAGACTTGAGGCCTAGGGAACCCAAAGATAAATCTTACAAAACAATTTATGAGTCTCTTCAGTCTCAACTGCAGATAGCCCTCCATACACCAAGGATCCGTATGCGAAGTGGGGGAAGACGAGAGATACTAGGAGCTGACGAGTGTTCTGAGGAATGGAATTTTAGGAATTGTTTGAGTACAGTTATGGATTTGCGTGTGATTTGGGAAATATGATTATTCCAGGAGAGGTGTTGATCAAAGGTGACACCAAGGTTTTTTATTGTAGGATACAAGTGAATCGGGTGGTTGTTAAGGAATAGTAGGGGACAGTAAGGGAGGGTATGAAGGAGGCGCTTGGAACCAATAAGAATGGCCTTCGTTTTTTTGGCATTCACATTGGTGGTTCTAGACCACGTGACAGGTAGCTGTTTGAAAATTCGCAGTGCCCAATGCGAAGACGGCTAAGCTCTCACCTCTTTCCGCCTTGGTTTTCTTCTCGAGGTTTTCCACCGAGCGATCTCTTTTTCAAGGTTAGCACCGCTTGTTTTCTAATTTTGGTTCCAAATTTCTTGAGCAAGAGTGCGAAACTGATCTGTCCAGTCTTCCCTTGGGATCATCTCTATAATAGTTACGAGTGGTGTAGCTTGATGACGAGCTGAGTTGGTTATTTATATTAGAATACAAGTTGATAAAAAAAATTATAATAGAATAAAAGTTTTATTCTACTTATTTCGTGACATTTTTCGGCCATTTCTTTAGACCGATTTCAATCTTGTGCTTCGTTATCGTTATTAAAATTACCTATATTCATAAATTTAACTACGGTGAGTATTTAATTTCATTCTTTTTTTTTTTATTTAAGCTTTCACTTTGCTATATATATGGAATGTATAAAAAGGGGGATTCAATTTTCTATTCATCCCTCTATTCTCAGTCCGCTGGTGTTCCTCAAGGTAGTATCCTCGGTCCCATCCTCTACACAGTCTATACAGCTGACATTCCAAACCAATCCTCACAATGTATGCTGATGACACATGTGTGCTCGCAGTTAATAATAACCCATTAATTGTATCCCAAGCGCTCCAACCCCATAGCACTGCCCTCGGAGAATTACGTAATTGGAGGATTAAGATAAATTCCAACAAATCCCATCAAATAACCTTTACCCTTCGTCATAAACCTACCAACTGCACTACAGTTTCATTTAATAATGTTACCCTTACCCCTGCCGAACAGATACCCTATCTTGGACAAGCGATTAACCTTGAATCCTCACACAAGACTGAAAAGACAGGAAACTGCACGTCGATTTCGACTATTACAGCACTTACTAGACAAACCGTCTAAACTTCCAACACATTACAAAAGACTGATCTACATGACTGTAATAAGGCCAATCTCGACATATGGAGTTGAGCTTTGGGGCTCCACTAAACCTTCGAATTCCTCTCGTATTCAATCCTTACAATCCAAAATCCTTCGTAAAATCCTTGATGCTCCTTACTTTGTCACAAATAAAATCATACATAAAGACCTTAATGTTCCCTATGCAACCGATCTAGCCCTAACCAGATATCACTCCTTCCATTATAAACTCTCTAACCACTCAAACACTCTAGTTTCTAACCTTGCATCCTCTTCCATTCCTGACAATCCTCCGAGGTGCCTGAACAGAACGTCTTCGAGACCTGCTAATGTAAAATGTAATTAGAGTGCTGCCAATGGGTAGTTTCTCTACACGCCTGTAACACTCCACAACATAGAACATTTAAGACAACGTATATAGCCAGACATTAAATCATGATATACATAATAAGGGGGAGACATTATTTAAAAAAATATGCAGGGATAAAATACAAAAAATGAATACGATACTATTATATGTATATATATATATATACGATACATATAATATTGAGAAGGTACAAAATTATATACATTATGAAGACGATAGTGCAAGAGCCCAAGAGATGAAAAAAGGCAGTTATCTCACCCCAATTTTTGATTACTTTAATAAAAACTAGGTATAATTAATAGTAAAAATTTATGAGTCTGCCAAGTATAGGTAGAGGGAATAAAAAAATGGTGGCTATTTTAAAGCGATAAAAAAACTCATTTTTCATTCGGAGCTCTATCTTAAAAAGTAGGAACAACGCAAGAAAACCTAAGAGAACGTCATTTAAAGAAGAGTAAATGTTCTAAAATATGAGCCTAATTGGGTTATTTACGTTAAATAGTGTTTGAGATATAGCTTCTTAAAAAGCAATATTTCATAAAAAAGTACTGAAAGATCAGTAGTTAGTGAATTTATTTAGAAAACAACTATAAATCAATTTATTTTAGCAAATATCATGAAAACTACTTTTCCAATGAAGCTAAAGGTTATAAACTTCTTATAGTCCATTAAACTAGCTTTAATTTGAGTTACAATAGACATCTGTACGTTGAGATATAAATTTTTCAAAATAAATTCACTAACTACTGATCTTTCAATACGTTCTGTACAATATTTTTATGAAATGTTGCATTTTAAAAAGCTATATCGAGAAGCATTGGATGTAACTAGCTCTTTTAGGGCTTTTATTTCGGCAAATTTACTCTTCTTTAAATAATGTTCTCTTAGGTTTTCTAGTGTTGTCGGTGGTAAATTCACTAACTGCTGATTTTTCAGTACATTTTTAATGAAATATTGTTTTTAAAAATCTATATTTCGAGAACTATTGATCGTAAATAGCTCTATTAGGGCTCATATTTTAGAAAATTTACTCAACTTTAAATGATATTCTCTTTGATTTTCTTGTGTTGTCGGTGGTTTTGAAGATATAGAGCTCCGAATGAAAAATTAATGTTTTTTTTTAGGTTTTGAAGCAGCCGCCATTTTTGCCCCTATCTATACTTGGCAGACTCATTAATTTTGACTAGTGATTATACATAGTTTTCATTAAAGTAATCAAAAATTGGGGTGAAAAAACTGGCTTTTTTTATTCCCGGCTCTTGTACTATGATGGTCAGGGGTACAGTCACAAGAAAACAAAGATAGTTTATTTATAATTATCAAAAACTATTTATTTGGCGACGTTTCGGCCCACTTTGTAGAGCTTCATCAGGGTTTTATCAGCTGGTGTCAATTCCAAACTGGTCAATACATTTATATTATTTATTTTCATTTTTTCTTCACGTTTATTCATATTTCCCCTTTTCATTTCATTTCATTTTTTTTTTTTTTTATAGTGTTTACTGTATTTTTATCTACTTTTTAGTTCACAAGACTGAAACGACAAGAAACTGCTCGTAGATTCCGATTGCTACAACACTTACTTGACAAACGCTCTAAGCTTCACATTCACTACAAAAAATTAGCATACACTACGATAATCAGACCAATTTGGACATATGGAATTGAGCTCTGGGGCTCCACCAAACCATCAAATTCTTCCCGCATCCAATCCTTACAATCCAAAATCCTACGTAAAATCGTTGATGCTCCTTATTACGTCACAAATAAACTCATTCATAAAGACCTTAACATCCCATTCGCTGCAGATTTGACCCAAACCAGATATGCGTCTTTTTATTCCAAACTCCTTAACCATCCTAACCCATTAATTCTTAATTTTTCATCCTTAACAATCCCTGATAATCCTCCGAGGCGTCTGAAAAGAAGATGGCCACGAGACCTTCTAGTTTAAATTAATGTTTGAAGTACCACCAATGGGTGGTTCCTTCCCAAGATTTTCAAGTGTATATGAAACATACTACATAGTGACTTATTGTATTATTTTGTACAGTTGTAAATTACAATAAATAAATAATAAAAAAAAAAAAAAAAAATTTTAGTTTGTTATTATTTCTGTTTTGCATTAATTGTCTTATACGTTTTTGTAATTCTTGTTTATTTATAATTTTCAATGTACATCTTCAATTCACATATTTTAAACTATATTTAGCCCCACAATAGTTTAGATTTATTTTATGTTATCTATTCTACTTTATTTTAGTTCTTTGTATCTTGACTAGCCCTGATGAAACCCTGTAAAGTTGGGCGAAACGTTGATTTAAATTTAATAGTTTAATTACTATTTGAGTTTTTTCTTTGGCCGCCCCCGGACTATCTTCCTTATTTTATATTACTATTATAATAATAAAAAAAGTTATTTATTATTTTAAAAATTAATACGAATTATGATTTTGTTTTAACTAAATTACTCAATGCAACTTGGTTTGTTCCCAGTTCTAATCCGTTGATGGTTTTCGCTATAGCTCCTCGATTTGAAGCATGGATGATCAAGGAAACAAAACCTCTCAGGGTAAGTTTAAGTTGGATAAACTAGTGTTATGTAAAATAATCTAAAAGCTCAGACTCTACGGTATGGTGAAAACGATCAGAGCCATTATCTTAATGCAAAATATTTAAGTTTAAACGTTAAGGGTGAAGACTTTATGACGATGTGCGGTTGTGCAAGGAGGTGGTTTGGTCAGAATCACGCTCGACTGCCAGATTTTTACTAAATTAAGGGTACGCAGGCTGGGTGGACCCCAGGAGGCCTCTAGAACCCACAGGGTTGACTCACGGCTACAGTGTAACAGAAAACAACATGCAAAATAGAGTATTAGTATATTTAACTAATGTCTTTATAACTGCCATTATTTTAATACAATAATATAAAAGTATAAATAAATATTTATTAAATAAATCAAAAATTCGTATCCATTTTTGTCTCAACACTTTATTTTTCACCAGTCCAACGTTTCGGCCATTCTAGCCATCTTCAAGGACATCTTCAATAT
>NW_027106917.1:303153-306417 GCF_000696795.3 Halyomorpha halys | reverse complement strand
CCGAAACGTTGGACTGGTGAAAAATAAAGTGTTGAGACAAAAATGGATACGAATTTTTGATTTATTTAATAAATAATTACCTTGTCTCAATAAATTGAAATAATATAATTAATATAAATAAATATTTCAAATATCCATACCGCAAAGAGTATGAATCCATGGCTACAAAGAGAGCCTATCTTTTTGTTAGGTACCTTTACTGCCTCTCTGCTTTAAAGACGAGAGTTGTGAAATAGTCACTTGTAGAGAATCGTCTTTTCTATTTAAAAAAAAAACAACCTTCCTCAAATGCATTTGTTCCACATTGGTTTACAACCGCCTAAGTTGCTCCAGTATCTGTTATAAGCAAGAATGGTATAAATTTTGTCCAAAATTAAAGTATACCTTCGGTAACTTATCGAACTGTTACTTGTCTACACTTTTGTTAACTAAGTTACTAAGGTTACCTAAAACTGGGATAACTGTAGGTAGATCGCGCTAGTTTTCTAAAAATTCAATACAAATATTGGTTGAACTTTACAATTAACACGTTTTCTGATTGCATCAAAGTTTTCTGTGTTGTTATTAAATAATAGTACAACTAGGATAAATAACATTTATCATATTATAGTTAATATAAAACTATAGATTTTTTTATAGTATTTCAGTCTAGGATTAGAGTTACAAGTTAGTCATTTGTCCAGATTTAGTTCAAGGCAGTGAATCTATTCGACATGCGTAAGAGCAACATTATTAAAGGAAACTGTTTAGTACAAGAGCTGGGAAGAAAAAGGCAGTTATCTCACCCCAATTTTTGATTACTTTAATGAAAACGATGTATAATTACTAGTCAAAATTGATGAGTCTGCCAAGTGTAGGTAGGGGGAATAAAAAATGGCTTCTCTTTCAAACCGTTAAAAAAACATTAATTTTTCATTCAGAGCTCTATATCTTAAAAACTACCAACAACACTAGAAAATCTAAGAGAACATTATTTAAAGAAGAGTAAATTTGTTAAAATATTAGCCCTAAAAGAGCTATTTACGTCCAATAGTTCTCGAGATATAGCTTTTTAAAAAGCAAACATTCTTAAAAATCTGCTGAAATGTTAGTAGTTAGTTAATTTATTTTGAGAAATCTATATTTCAGGAACCATGTACAGATGTCTGCCAGCGCACATATTAACGCTAGTTTCATGGACTATAAAGACGTTTCTTACCTTTACCTTCGTAGGAATAGTAGTTTTCATGGTATTTGACAAAATAAACTCACAAAATATTAATTTCTACTTGTTCGTATAAAATGTTGGATTTTGAAAAAATATATCTCTAGATCCATAAGACGCACATATGTCTGCCAACACTCATGATAAAGCAAATTTAACATACTATAGAGTAGTTTATGGCATTTATCATCGTAGGAGTAGTAGTTTTTATAATATTCACATATGAATATAAATTTGGCAAAAGAAAATTTCTCGGAACAACTATAAATCAATTTATTCTAGCAAAGTTCACTAATTACTGAACTTTTAGTACGTCCCATACAACATTTTAAAGAAATGTTGCTTTTAAAAAAGCTATATCTCGAGAACTATTATAACTATAATACTTGGGTGCCAGATTCGATCAAAAGTCAGTTCTACAGCGAAAGATACTGCACGCAGTATATTCTGAAGAATACGAGACAACGCCCACCACACGATGACATTGCTGGATAATGGAGTGAGATGTCCAGAATCCAACTGGTGATCAGGGATTATATAATTGGAGTCAAGGATGTGGTATAGGCGTTTCAAAATTAATTTTTCGAGGATTTTGCCCATGATCGGTAATATAGAGATAGGGCGGTAGGAGGATGGGTTTGGAGTTGGGGGTATCATTTGGACTATAGATAATTTCCATGGGTCAGGAAAATATATTGGACGAAGTACGGCGTAATGTATGTAGGTCAGGAATAGGATAGCTTTCTGAGGAAGAAGTTTCAGGATGTGGAATAATATTTGGTCGTATCCAGGACCTTTGCGAGAAGGCAGATATCTGTCACGTCAAAAGAGGCCTTAAGTGAAAACAAATTATTTTATGTTTTTAAATATTTATTATAATTTACATTGTTTATTAATTCATGAATAATCACCTTGAATATTAGATAAAAGAAAAAAACAAGCAGAGCAATTGACAGCTACAAGGAAACATTTTATAATATTTGATTTATTTTCCCGTTTGAAATTGAGATAAACAATAATGATGAAATTTCGATTCAAACCTTCAAGGTCGATGTATAAAATGAAATTTCAATTTCTAAAAGCACTGCCGTATAAAGAAATTATAATAAATTTAGTAGGAAATATTAATATGCTAAACAACAATTTTATAAACTACTATTACTATAATATGATATTATATATGATATTATAATAAACTATAATATGATTAACCGCATTTTTCAAAATATGAAGAATATTGTCGGGGGTGTGGTTAGGAACAAAAATAGTTAATAACTATTTATTTACCGACGTTTCGTCCCACTTTATCAGGTTCATCATCAAGATACAAAATAACATAAATATTTTGAAAGTGAAGGATAATAAAAAACAAAAAATTAAACTAAGGTAAAGTTAAAAATTATTAAATATCACAACTATACGTAAAAAGAAAACTATCTACAAATGAACAAAAAATACTAGATTTAAAAGATGTGATAATACGTAAAAATAGAAAAGTTGATGGGAGAGAAATAAATACAAAAATTTTACTCATTAATAGACGAAATATTAAGGAAGAATACTAAGCATTAAGGTGAAGAAAGAATAACACGCCACATCAAAATAACAAAACAATAGATAAACTTCCGACTTAAATTATTATTTCATCTTTTAAATAAATGATCAAAATTATCACTTTCGAAAAACAAAAGATTTACATTTGTGTTTAAATAAAATCAATTGTATCCAAATTAAAGCCTCAAAACATTTAGTACAAGAGCCGGGAAGAAAAAAAGACATTCATCTCACCCCAATTTTTGATTACTTTAATGAAAACTATGTATAATTACTGTCAAAACTGATGAGTCTGCCAAGTATAGGTAAGGGGAATAAAAAATGGCGGCTGTTTCAAAACCTTTAAAAAAACATTGATTTTTCATGTCATATCATACAAGCTACCAACAACAGTAGAAAAACCAAGAGAAAATTATTTAAAGAAGAGTAAATTTGTTAAAATATTAGCCCTAAAAGAGCTATTTACGTCCAATAGTTCTCGAGATATAGCTTTTTAAAAAGCAAAC
>NW_027106917.1:294505-301133 GCF_000696795.3 Halyomorpha halys | reverse complement strand
CTCATATGTAAAATTAAATATAACAGGTAACCTTTAAATACCAAAGGTAGTAAAAGGTAAGACACAACACGAATTTTCTACACAGTAATGCACTACTAACTCACATTTTATTTCTGTTTTAGAGGGTTCGGAAAAAAAAAAATAAATAAAAAAAAAAAAAAAAAAATACCGTCTAATATTGAATTTGTTTAGCGTCACTGAAGAGAATCTAGGAGGGTGAATTCTGGAGAGCGAATTTGTTGATCGAGTAAATTAAAAAATTGTGAAATGGTGAAATTGGAGGAGCAGAAATAAGAAAGAAAAAAATGAATGAATTGAAACATTTGTATTTGGCGTATAGACCGAAATTGATTGTAAAAAGAAACTGTAGGGGAAAAAAATTGTTTATTATATCTCTTTATATCTTATTATGTATGTGTAATTTATGTATGTCCGATTACGGATTGATAAGTAGGCTGTGTGAGATAGCAACCTGATGAATTTAGGCAACATAGAGGAATAAAGTATTTCTCTCCTAGTATAATGGACTATAAAGTAGTTTATGACCTTTAGCTTCGTAGGAATAGTATTTTTCATAATATTAGCTAAAATAAATTGATTTATAGTTGTTCGCACAAAAAGTTTGATTTATGAAAAACTTTATTTCAGTAACCCTAGGACATACAGATGTCTGCCAGCCATCCCAATAGCCATAGTCAAATTAAAGCTAGTTAAATTTACTATAAAATATTTTATAACTTTTATCTTTGTAATTTTTATGATATTTGACAAAATAAACTCACAAAATGTTAATTTTTAGTTGTTCGTATAAAATGTTGGATTTTTGAAAAATATATCTCTAGACCCATAAGACGAACATATGTCTGCCAACACTCAAAATAAAGGAAATTTAACTTACTATGTTGTTGTTTATGACACTTATCTTCGTAGGAGTAGTAGTTTTTATGATATTCACATATGATTATAAATTAGGTAAATGAAAATTTGTCCGAACAACTATAAATCAATTTATTTTAGCATATTTCACTAATTACTAATCTTTTAGTACGTCCCATACAACATTTTTATGGAATGTTGCTTTTCAAAAAGATATATCTCGAAAACTATTTAACATAAATAACTCTATTAGGGCTCATATTTTAGAAAATTTACTCTTCTTTAAATGACGCTCTCTTAGGTTTTCTTGAGTTGTTCTTACTTTTTAAGATATAGAGCTTCGAATGAAAAATTATTTTTTTTATCGATTTGAAACAGCCGCCATTTTTTATTCCCCCTACCTATACTTGGCAGAATCAACACTTCTGACTATTAATAATAAATAGTTTTCATTAAAGTAATAAAAAATTGGGGTGAGATAACTGCCTTTTTTCTCCTCTTGGGCTCTTGTACTATAAAGAATGTTTGAAATACTCGATACATAACAATAATAATATCGATTTTTTTTTTTTTTTTTTTTTCCCGAACCCTCTAAAAACAGAAATAAAATGTGAATTAGTAGTGCATTACTGTGCAAGAAAGAAAAGTAATTCGTGTTGTGTCTTACCTTTTACTACCTTTGGTATTTTAAGGTTACCTGTTATATTTAATTTTGCATATGTGTATATATATAATATCGATCTTAATATTATATAATATAAATAATGCGAAATTATTTTCAGAACTGCGAGTAGAGGATCATGTTCTACCAATCTTCTTGACTTACCATCACACCGTGATCATTTTGGTAGCTTATCTACTCTTCGTCAAGTTCATAGGTCCAGCCATGATGAGCAAGAGGAAACCCTTAGAGCTAGATAATATCATCAGGACTTACAATATATCTCAAATTGTCATGAACGTTTATATTATATATTACGTAAGTATATCTTTAGCTTTGAAAAGCCTACAAAATTTCACACCATGTTATGTAAAATGGGCGAATATAGCAGTTTTAAGAAGAATATAGTTGTCTGGAAATAATTTTTTTGTTAAAAAACCTAAAACATGTTTATATTATTGAAAACCTGAAAAAATCCTGATAGGTTTTACAAAGTTAAACCGATTAGTACCGATTCGCTAAACATACTCAATGTAAATATTACGAAAATACTCAATTAGTTGAATTCGCCCATTTTATATAATACCGACGATATCTATTTGTATAGAGTATCTATATGTATAAAGTATCTATATGTATAGAGTATCTATATGTATAGAGTATCTATATGTATAAAGTATCTATATGTATAAAGTATCTATATGTATAGAGTAGTATCTATATGTATAGAGTATCTATATGTATAGAGTATCTATATGTATAGAGTATCTATATATAGAGTATCTATATATAGAGTATTTATATGTATGAAGTATCTATTTGTACATAGCAGGGTGGACAAATTTTCTGCCCATAATATCTACTTTTTATCTTATAATTTGGTCGCGATCGACTTGTCTTGGGCCGTATGTTTCAGTATCAGTTGCATTCCAGAGAGGTATGGGTAGATAAGTAATAAATATTTCAAAACATTTTTTTTTTTTTAAATCATTTATTAAGTTTTCGAGAAATAGGCTCACGAAGAAAATTAATTTCGTGACCCAACTTTTGATTGCAGTATTCCGCACAAGCGTTACCTAAAGAAATCGATTTTCCGACACTTCTTCAAGATATATTTTTACTAACTTAAATGGCATTTTAATTTCTACCCCTTACATATTTTCTCATTATCCATTCTTATCTCTCCGACAGATTATTTTAAATAAATCACTACAGGGCTTATTCATCCCTATTCCGTCAGTCTGCTGGTGTACCTCAGGGTAGTATCCTTGGTCCTATTCTTTATACAGTTTTCACAGCTGACGTCCTAACCCATCCTAACACTATCCTCACCACGTATGCCGATGACACATGTCTGTTGTCAGTGAATAATGATCCTTACATTGTATCTCAAACCCTCCAATCCCACATCACCACCCTTGAAGAATGGTTCCAATAATAAATAAACCCCACCAAATCACATTTACCCTTCGACGTAAGCCCATGACTTCTTGCCCTACAGTATCCTTTAATAATACCCCTCGTACTCCTGTCGAACAGATCCGTTACTTAGAAAGTAGCTCTGGACGAACGACTGACATGGAATCCTCAAAAAAGACAAGGTACTGCTCGCCGATTCCGAATGTTACAACATTTACTAGACAAACGGTCTAAATTGCCAATCCAGTCCAAAAGACTGATCCACATGACTGTTATAAGGCCTATCTGGACATACGGAGTTGAGCATTGGGGCTCCACTAAACCATTAAATTCCTTACTATATATTAATTTTATTATTATAATTATTATTATTAATATTTATTAATACTATTATCATTAAGTAAATATGATAATAGTATTTAGTAAGTTGTTATAAATCTGCAGAGTATAGCTGATAATTTGATTTCAATATTACACTTTCGCGTTTGTTTTGTTTTTGGGGCCAGGAAAATTTATCAAGAAATAATAACATGACTTACTTTTTGCTTATCTATCTATAGCTCGCTGAGTACACATTGTACTGAAATAAAGATACACGTCATATCTATCTACTTAAGTAAAAAACAACAGCAATTTAAAGAACACGGGTACTTAATAACTTTTGACACATATGAAATATGTCTGAAACTATTGCTTGAAAGTTATAACTTCTACATTCGTTTCCTAGTCTGTGGTACCCCAGATATCGACCAAAATTGGCTTCGCGATCGACTAGTTGGCCACCTTTGGTATATAGTATATCTATATAGAGCAGGGTTGTTCTCAAGGCCTAAAATGAAAAATTTGAACGATGTTGCGGATTAATAATTATAATTATAAACGATAATAATAATTATAAACTTCTTTTTTTTTTTAATTTATTTATTGATATTTAGAACTGGACATAAATACATCAAGTAAATTTGAGGAAATCATAATGGTATGGTACAAGCATGTAGTGAAACTACCCAATGGTGGCACTCTAAAAACATTTTTACACTATAACGTCTCGAGGCCATCTTTTTTTCAGACGCCTCGGAGGATTGTCCGGAATAAAAGAGGAAGCAAGATTAGAAACTAATGGGTTTGAGTGGTTAGGGATTTTGTAATGGAAGGATTGATATCTGGTTCTGGCTAGATCGGTTACAAATGGAACATTGAGGTCTTTGTGGATAATTTTATTTGTGACAAAGTAGGGAGAATTTAGGATTTTACGAACGATTTTGGATTGTAAGGATTGGATACGAGAGGAATTCGAAGGTTTAGTGGAGCCCCAAAACTCAACGCCGTATGTCCAGATAGGTCTTATAATTGTCATGTAAATCAGTCTTTTGTAATGAATTGGAAGTTTGGACCGTTTGTCTAGTAAGTGCAGTTTCCTGTCTTTTCAGTCGTGTGTGAGGATTCCAGGTTAGTCGTTTTTATATATGTAGTCCAAGGTAGCGAATCTGTTCAACAGGGGTAAGGGCAATTATACACTTCAAATTTTAAACTTTAAAGTACCAATATGGTTAGTGTGTAAGGTAAAGTTATTAATAAAACCTAAATTACTAATATTTCTTTATATTAGCCAAGTATAACTAATTAATCCATAAACCAAATATAACATTAATAAAGGATGCCGATATAACCAATAGCTCTCTGCAGACAACTTTCCAGTGATGCCCTTCCAAACCCAATTCTACTTAATCAGTTTTAACGCAATCCTCCCATCTACGTTTCGATCTACCCCTCGGACGTTTACCCGTCGGTTCAGTGTTTGTTAGCATTTTAGGGATCCTCTGGTTACTAAGCCCTACAACCTTTGACGCCGCAATGATATAACTTGGGTGAGGACTGGTCCAGGGGAATCGTGGCGCAAACTAAAGTAAAATATAAAGACAAAATATCGTTATAATTTTTCGATCTATAAAAAAATTACAATGACAATCAAAATATATATTTAGTGTGGACATTGTGGTCGATCCGCTGCGTCCACCAACGAACCAATATCTACCTCTAGACCTGTTGTAGCCAAACTCATGACATGGTGTAAAGACACATCACAAAGTTTATTTCTATTTTGTTTTTTATAAACTTCATCAGGTTTTTTTCGCTAACACTTACCTATGTATGGAATATATAATAAGGGAATGTATAGTGATTGTGATAAATTTCGAAGTCGAGTTTTCGACGAAAAAATATATCTTGTCCATTGATTTCAAATAAGTCTCGCCAAATGGTCTGTGTGTCTTTGAACAACCAACATCTAAAACAAAAACTCGTACGAAACTTAAATTACATATATAAGGAGAGTATATGCCTCCTATGTGACAGCAACTTATTCCATAAAGTGGCACTTAATAGAATCGAGTTTTCACTTTTTTTCGATTTTCTCATAATCGAGAAATCGACTAAAACAATTTTGATTAAACTCGCCATGTCGATGAATAATGAAATGGTATTTATTAGAATAGGTCTTATCCTCAATAATCTAACAGGGCGTAAATGACGAATTTTTAAAGAATCTTTTTCCAAAGTACCTTTATTTATTTTTTTTTTTAAATGAACAGTTGTCATTATTGTCAGAATTTCATAAATAATCAATGGATTAAAAAGGAAAAATAGAAACATCCGATTCGAACCGAAACCACCCGATCTTTCCCGATTGCAATATGACTTCGCTATCTTTTATTGTACTGTTTTATTCTTAACTGGAACAAATTAATATTCGTTCTTCAGACATCGATAAATCCTAAAATACGAATTTTAATATTAAAAGAAATATGAAATTATTTGTTGTGCGAAGATAGTCCGGTAAATGGTCAATAAAGGTATTCAAATAATAAAATTAAACTATTTATTTTTAATAAACGTTTCGCCCCACTTTGCCGGGCTTTGTCAGGGCTAAATGAAAAATCAATATACACATATTACAGAATCGATAGAACATTAAAATAAAAAACATTTCAAAACATAATATAAGGAATTATACATGTAGGTGTACTAGAAACTAGTTACTAATAAACACAACCAGGCGTAATAAAGTTCTAAATACAGATCTAGACTAATAAATTGTAGGAGACTATTCATTAAAAATCGTTATTAACATGGTAAAAAGGTAAAACAGACAGGTGAAGTAAATATAGCATAGGTGAGCTGAAGTAATATGTAAAAGAGAGATATTAAGAAAATTAATAAAAATAACCAATAAACATAGGAGGAAATACCTGTCATATTGAAACGAAGATGGCGACTGAGGAACAGAAAGTCAGGTAGAAAATGTCCCCATTTTATCCGCTAAACCTTAAAAAGGGTAAGATTTTTTTATAATATATAGATAGGTAAACTGACAGAAACATGTTACAACAGATGATATATATGCGATAAATGTGGAAGTATATGTATAAGATATTACGAATAGATTATATACAGTATAGTGAGAGAGAGATAAAAACAAAAAAAATATATGAACACAAATTGTTTTAATCAATGTATTTATATAAACGAGGTTTAGATAGTTGACCGTAGATTAATGATTGGAGAAGTTTGTCGGGGAGTGCGGTCAGCAAAGAACAACATAAATAAACAAAACCATATTTATTTATTTTATGCCGACGTTTCGACCTGAGTTTTAGGTCTTCATCAGGGCTA
>NW_027106917.1:293266-294200 GCF_000696795.3 Halyomorpha halys | reverse complement strand
TCTTTTGTTCTATAGCCCTGATGAAGACCTGAAACTCAGGTCGAAACGTCGGCATAAAATAAATACATATGGTTTTGTTTATTTATGTTGTTCTTAGTTGACCGCATCCCCCGACAAACTTTTCCAATTATTTATATAAACCCTTTTGTCTCTCTCTCTCTCTTTCTATATATACTGTATGTAATATCTTATACCACACCAGGTTTATTTTAATTCAATTACTTTTTTTATTTTTTATGTATTATTTATTTTGTTTTAATATAATTTTATAATAATTGTTTAATGTTATATTTAAGATGTGTTCCTCGACGGGTATTGGAATACTTAACCCACTGAGGGTCTGCGATGTTGTGTCCTCGGCAATGGAAGACAAGTCACTGGCAAAAATAAGGGTAATAATTATTCTTACATATACTGATATGTTGTTAAATATATTTATTCTTTTTACATATATATCTATTATATGCGTAGATATATATACGAAAAAAGAATAAATATATTTAACAACATATACTGATATGTTGTTAAATATATTTATTCTTTTTACATATATATCTATTATATGCGTAGATAATTATTTTTAATGATTTTTTTTTGTTTATTTTAATGATTTTTTAAAACATAAATTATAATACTGGAAGATTATTGATTGACCGACAAAATTTTAATTGATTGATATTCGTGGAATTGTATGGTCGTAATTGAAAACAGTGAAAGATGAAATATAATATCATGTAGGTAAGAAGATATGTATAATATAAGATATGCAAGTAGTGTCTAAAAAACTTGCAAAAACTCTAAAAACTATTTATGATTATCATTTATTTAATAAGTTAATACTCACAATGTAATTCAGATATAAGCCCCTCACTATTTTTCATTGTCTGTTATAGTGTTCAATTTGTAGATTCAATTTATTTATTTAATTTTTCAG